>NW_026853794.1:0-13851 GCF_026571515.1 Ruditapes philippinarum
GGGGTTTTTTTTTTGGCATATTTTTTACAACTTTTTGGAATTTTTTTGGGATGGGAAAAGCGAAAATATGTAAAAAAATTTTTTTTGGGTCCACCACACAATTTTTTTTAACTTTTAACTACTTTTTAAAAATTTTTTCAGGGGAAATTAACATAAGCTGGGGGGTGTGCTGCTTTAAAAATAAAATTTTCTACAAAATTTGGGGTTTTTTAAAAGTCAAAAAAATTTTCCCAAAAAATAATAAAAAAAGCTTTCCCTTTTTTTCCCTAGTAGTAAGCCCAATTTGGGTTTTAAAATGAAAATTGCTGGGTTTCTTGAGGGTGACGGTAATGGAAGATGAAGTTGTAGGACCGTTACGGGAAATAGTCGGCCGCCACGTTTGATAGCAGGATTTGGCCATTGGTACCCCTTAGCTTTTTTTAAAACCCGGGGGCAGTGATCACAGACCTGTAAACAATCAAAAAAATTAACCTCATAAAAAACTTAAATCATGCTGTAAAAAATTGAGTTTGGGAAAAAAACACTTTTAAAAGAAAACCCTTCACTTGAAATTTTAAAGTAAATATCGTATTTTATTATATTTAAATGTAACCCAACGAATTTTCGCCAAATTAATTTTTTCCGTTTTTATTCGGGGAGGGGCCACAAAGCGCGAAAAAATTTTTTTTTCCCGCGAATAAGCCCGAAAACGATTTCGCAAAATAAATTGGAAAAAAGAAAATTTTTATTTTAAAAGGGGGGGGTTTTTTCTTTGGGCAAAGCTACTTGACGGATATTTTTCGATTTTAAGGGGGCCCCTGTTTGGGAAAAGTAATGTTTTGTTAAATATTGCCAAAAAGGGAAATTTTAAAAACACAAACAAAGAAACTACTTGGCTAAATTTTTATAAAAAATATCAAAAGAATTCTATTGTTAAATATTAAGCAATCAAAATAAACAAGTGCAAAATAATCTGCCCTTTTGTCCTCAGTCCAGTGGAACCTATGACCCTGTTTGGACGCTATAAATAAATGTTTGGGGAATAAATTCGTCTTACAAAAAAAGTGGGAAAAAAAAACTAATCGAGCATCACAAAAAAAGGCTAATTGTTTTTTTTTTGGGATTCCTATAAGATTAATTGTTTTAGTAATTTGTTAAGACAAAGGTGGTATAAAAACCTATGAGCACCACAAAAAGGGATTTGGGTGGTACAATAATTAACAAAACTGAAATACAAGAATGGTTTCATACTAGCATCGAATTTTTACCCTTTCCAAAACTTTAACAAGCCTGAATAGCTCAGTTGGTTATGATTGCGGACCCTCATTTCAACATAATTTTCTTCAAGCGTGGGTTCGATCCCCGATGGAGAAGGGGTATTTTTTTATGAAACGCTTAAATAACATGTTTTAGAAATGAAGACGACACGATGCCGTACATGTACATATATAGAGAAAATGTTTTTTGCTGGAATTGTGATCAACAATTCACTTACCAATACAATATAACAAGAATGACTTCAATTAAATTGAAGATTAAAGTCGACTTTAATGGATTTTTTACGGGGGCACAATCGGACTTTTCCAATCCGCGCGAATATTTTTTTTTTTCGAAAATCAAGAAAACGCGGTAAATTAATATTCGCGAAAATATGTCCGACCTCGGCAAAAACGCGAAAATTTGTATTCGCGAAATATAAATTGGGTTACAGTAATGTATCTTGTCTTGGTCCCTGCCCACTTCCATTGTAAATCTTATGTAAACCCTGCCTCTGGATATATTCAAATATGGACAATAAAAGTTTGATATTCCGGTACCATGCATTTGTTTAACTTACAAACCAAACCCATTCCTGGACATTGCTTTTTGGGCCTGTATACTCTAATCAAGATTTTTATTGTATTTGGGTTTATCTTGGGATCATAACCAAATTTCAAGTTGACTGGATCACCAGTTTTAAAATAGACCTGTATGATAATAATAAAATATTAGCCAACCTTTAAAGATAGACAAACTGTGCTTTAAAGGGGTGGGGAGGAGGTCTAAGAAATGGTAAAGTAACATTTTCATACCCTGAACAAGTTGAAGACAACAAAAGTGGGGCGTTTTTCTCTCATTAGGGTGACATAAATGTTTTGGACTGGTTCCGATGTAAGGTTTACCAGGTGGAAATCCTCGCACAAACCTGTAAACAAAATCAGAGAATCAGTCTAATGTCAATAGAATGAGACAACAACACTTTTGGGCCTTTAAAATACATAGAGGATATTGAATGAGTGTTTAAATTCAATAAATTTAATTTAATTTCACGAGTTGAATAAAAAAAAAATTGGCCCGAGGCCGCAAATATTTTTTTAAATTTAACAAATGCAAAAAAATTTTAGTAATGAAAAATTACATGTACACAAATTTAAAAATTCTATTTATCACATACCCAAAAAAAAAAACCCTTTAAAAATGAAATAAGAGCTTTTTCATTTACGCGCCCAAAAGGGATTTAAAGCTAAAAATTTAGCGCTCTTTAAAACTATGGTTTTTTTAAACAAAAAGTCGCCATCCAAAAAATTTAAAAAATTCCATTTTTTTTTTTTAAAAATAAAGTAAAAAAATTTAAAAATTAAAAGTAAAGTTTTAAACCCTGGAAAAGTCAAATCTCCCAGGCAAAGTTTTTCAATTTTTTTTTTATAAAGTCCAGTAATATAAGTCAAAAGTGTTAAAATTATTTTATTTTTTCCCGTTGACTTACGTTGTAACCTGACGTGATCGATCCATTTTTTCAAAAAAATGGTGGCGCCCATATAGACGTCATTTTAGGGTTCGTTCTCACAATTCAGCGTGAAATGTACTCGGTAATTTAAAAAAAATATATATATTATATATTTACTTCCTGATCAATAGTTAAATGTTCTCATTAAAATGAAAAATGACAACAAAAGTTGTGTTAAAAAGGCATTTTACTAACAAACCATTATTAAATTTTAAAATAATCAAAATCATTTGAAGTGAAAATATCAGTAAGCTTTATAAATAATTAAACATCAAAGATTTAATTAATTACCAATGATATGATGTCGTCAATTTATATTTTTAAGAGAAAAAGAACAGTGAAGTGATTTGATTAGATAGCTTTTCAATCAAGCGCGGTATGTGAATACCGCAACGCGTCGTAGGGCAACGGGAAACACTAGCTAGGAGACTATAAAAATGGTTCTATTCGCTATTTAAAATGTTTAATTTACAATAATTCTGTAGTTGTCTGAATTCTGTCCATAAGTGTGTACCACGTCTAATTCAGAAAAGTAAATAAATTGACGGATACAAAAATATGTTTACCCTTCTTATTTCGGGTGCCATTTCGTGCGCTAACGAGAGAACACAGACTCGCGTTCAAGGAAAATGTGCATTATAAGAATATAACACATTGCTTTCTAGCTTAAGCAATCACTTTAAAGTTCGTAAATACAGATTTAACCTTCCGTCTCACAATTCAACAAAATGTCCAGAAAAACCGGCAGTGATTTGAAATTATTAAGAGTAAGTTTGAGTTTGGCGACAATACGTGTTTTTTTTTTTTTGTAGACTCAAAGTGTTAACATATAATACTTTTGTTAATATGAAGGGTAGATCGAGTCAAAGAGAAAACAGCGAGTGACGTTCTCAAATAATTTTAGCCTTCCTAAAATTTGAAAAAATTCAGTGAAAAAAAAACAATAGATCTAGCATATTTTTTCGCGGGAGAAAAATACCGCGTATTGTTTATTTTTGTAGCTAAAACAAAAAGAGTAGGATTTTTCCAGAAGTCTTGAACAACGAGGTAATAATTTATGTAGGGAAATTATTTCTGAGAAATATATAAAATAGTTTAAAATATAAAATCAAAACGAATATTATATGTAATTAATGGAAGAAAGTATTGCACTGTTGTAGATTCATGTCATTAAGTTTGTTTTAAATTATTTTTAAATAGTATCAAAGTTTTTTTTATATTATTAATTATGAATTGAAGCGAAAGTGTAATTTTTACAGAATAATTTTAAGTTTAAGTTGCCAAAATCTGGGGTATACAAAAAATTATTTCAAAATGTCATCAAGGCAAGTTTATCTCAACGCTTAAATTATCTGTTTGAGGTTACATATGCCTAACCGCCCTCTTGTCAATTGCCGCAACTGGAATCATCCATATATAAAGCGCGAGGCATTTTTGTTACGTCATATATTTCGTAAATTGTTGTTGACGTAATAAAGTTTTTTCGTCAGGAATCCATAAAACATTGTGATGTTGACAACTAAAATTGATGGGCCGTTCTTGAATTATGGATTTGGAACATGCTGAATTATGATAGTGTTTCATTTACATATTTCATTTGCTAACCCAGATAAATCCACAATTGAATGTTTTAATAATGAGACGGATTATCAGTTTTAAAAAATCTGGATCATCAAAAAAGTGTAGGAGTCACTAGGAGTCATGACTCAATGTCATTCAGGATTTTTGAAGAGCTACGGAACTGGGATAGAAACTGGCAATGAAGGAATCTTCAGAATGCGAAATTTGTCGTGACGTTTATATGTTCATAGGATTCTATTCAGTTTAAAAAGTAAGTGCAATTTCTAGATCTACTCCATGTGACTCGGTGTTCTTGTTGCTTATTTTTCATTTTTTAAAGTTTTCCATCATGCATTGCAACTAAACTTTGACATCTTGTAGATCCAGGCTTTGTAAAATAATCATGAAACCACCCCGAGAACCTCATGTATTATTTTAGAAACATTACACGTGCTTTCTTCCCGTTCATCTTCAAATGAAGAGTACTTCGGCAATGGCTACGGAAAATAAACAACAGAGATTTGCCATAGAGAAATCAAAATTTGCTTTCACAAGAAAAGTAGACACTTAAGAGTAAAATCCTGAAATATCTCGAGGGTGACTTTTTTTTAGTTTACAAAAAAGTTTTATATTTTATTCAACGTCATTTTGTTAATTCATACCAGGCAAAAGTTCATTTCCATTCTTAATGGGACAGACTATAATGACGTCACGTCAAAATATATGCACAGCCGTGCAATACCATATTTACGGAGTCGCAAAATCGGCACGGTTGTGTGATTAATTTAGATATTCAGTGTGGTAAAGTTTAAAACACAAATTACTCCTAACTTTCATATATTGATTACAAATCAACAACTCTTTTACTATATTGGTTTGTATCTGACAATGAGAAACAGCTTTACACTTTAAGCTCAGAGTATCAATAATTTGCCATGAATCTATGAATCAGAAACTGTTTTAAAATAAGGATATTAGCCAATCAGAAACTGTTTTACAATTTGCGCTCTGTATTAGCTAATCATAAAATGCTGCCCATCAGAAATAGAGGATATTGAATGAGTGTAGGTTTAATACTAAATTTATTGAACGAGTTGAATAAAATCATATTATGCAAGCCTCTGGCGAGCATAATATTGTTTTATTCAACAAGTTCAATAAATTTAGTATTGAATCAATACGAATATAATATTCTATTTATCACATATATAGAATAAGAATTTTAAACTGTTAACAAGAGTCACTTTTATTTGACATGCCAATAGTGGTAACGCTAACATTAGCGCGCTTTAACGCTATGTTTATAGCGCAAATGACGTGACGTCAAAGTGTTATTACACTAGTGATATATCGTCTAGTGTAATATCGTTTTTATTAAATGGCTTTATTACACTCCTTTATGTGATAAACTGTTTTACAATTTGTGGTCTGAATTAGCAAATCATAAACTGTTGCCAATCAGAAACTGTTTTACATACTGTGCTCTGAATTAGCCAATCATAAACTGTTGCCAATCAGAAATAGCTTTACACTCTGTGCTCTGTATTGGCCAATCATAAACTATTGCCAATCAGAAACAGTTTTACACTCTGTGCTCTGTATTAGCCAATCATAAACTGTTGCTAATCAGAAACAGTTTTACATTCTGTGCTCTGTATTAGCCAATCAGAAACTGTTGCTAATCAGAAATAGCTTTACATAATGTGCTTTGTATTTGCCAATCATAAACTATTGCCAATCATAAAGAGATTTACATTCTGTGCTTTGCATTAGCCAATCAGAAACTGTTGCCAATCAGAAACAGTTTTACATTCTGTGCTCTGCATTAGCCAATCAGAAACTGTTTCCAATCAGAAACAGTTTTACATACTGTGCTCTGTATTAGCCAATCAGAAACTGTTTTACACTTACTCAGGATTATCCTCCTCATCAGCGTAAGGAAAACTGTCCTCTGACATGGTCTCCTCCTCAACTTGTATTGTTATATCTGAAGCCTCAAGGAAGGCAGGTACAGGCGCAATACTCGGCCTCTTCTGCAAGTTTGCAGCTGTAAGCCCTGAAGGAATCTCTAACTTTGTCCGCCGACTACCGGATCTTTTAATCTCTGGAGGAGCGTTGATTAGACGAGTGTGTTGTAACTCTAAAGCCATCGTCCCTTTAAATAAACATTATTTTATTTAATAAACCAATTAAAAAAATAATTATCATGTTGATATCTTCAAAGATATACCACATTCAATTTGATGTTGATATCTACATGAACTGAAAGAGTATCAGAATCTTACACTTCAATTCAGCATTCTTTCGGTAAAACAATATTCGTTATCATTCATTCCAAAAAGAAATGAAAGAATGACTAACTTAAGAGGTCTGAACTATAACTACAAAAGTATTTAAACAAGGTCCATGTAGAATGCAGATCAATAAATAATTCTTAATAAAATCTCTGAAAACTGGAATCTTTTGAAAAAAAGTCTGAGCAGGGTCTGGTTTTTAGAGTTTTCACTATACAATGATAATTATGTAAGTTTCTTTAGAATATAATTCAAATGAAATTAATTAATCAATTCTTGGATAGAAAAAAATAAATGTACTGTATGGGATTTTAAATTAATATTTTCTAAAATTCATTGTTGTTGTTTCATTTCATAATCTTACAACCAACAACTGTCAATAAATTATCTTTTGTTGAATTTAATAGTTATTGTCTCTAATGACATATACAAAGTACTAAGCCTACAAAGAGGGATTCCAATTATTTCAGGGGAGATAAATAATGTGGTAAAATAGAACAGTTAATAGACTAAAGATCTAAAAAATCTGATTGGTTTTAAACATTCAGATCAACTTTCCTATGTAAATTATCTTCTGTTATTTTTAACTGTCAAGTACTTATCTTCAATCTTAAATTACAGATTATATTATGCCTATTAAGCAAAATATTTGGACATATCCAGATAGCTGATTCACCTTTCCTGAGTTTCTCTAACTTTCCTGAACAACTAACACTATTAATCCCACATACCAATTGCTAATCCCACACACGACTACCACTACTAATCCCACATACCGACTACCACTACTAATCCAACATACCGACTACCACTACTAATACCACATACTGACTACTAATCCCACATACTGACTACTAATACCATACTGACATACTGACTACTAATACCACATACTGACTACTAATCCCACATACTGACTACCACTACTTATACCACATACTGACTACCACTACTACTGACTACCCACATACTGACTACTAATCCCACATACTGACTACTAATCCCACATACAAACTACTTATCCCACATACCAATTGCTAATCCCACATACTGACTACCACTACTAATCCCACATACTGACTACTAATCCCACATACTGACTATACAGACTACTAATGCCACATACTGACCACTAATCCCACATACTGACTATACAGACTACTAATCCCACATACTGACTACTAATCCCACATACTGACTACTAATCCCACATACTGACTACTAATCCCACATACTGACTACTAATCCCACATACTGACTACTAATCCCACATACTGACTACTGATCCCCACATACTGACTACTATCACCACATACTGACTACTATCACCACATACTGACTACTATCACCACATACTGACTACTTTCACCACATAGTGACTACTTGTCACAGATGATTTTCTGGATCAGAGGTGAGAGACTAATTATCATTAAACTCAATATCCTGGATCAGTTGTCACAAGGAAATTTCCCCTTATGCAGGGATCAAACGGATGACCCCCAAACTACTAATCTAATGCTTTCCTGGCGGAAATATTTTTCAATTACAGAACAACAACAGTGAGCTAAAAGTGAAAATTGTGCTGTGTACATTTACCAATTTTATTTTTCAATCTACAAACTCAAAATACAAAAGCACAGACAATACAAATTTAATGAAAAAAATAACCCAGAGAAACATTAAGTTATGGTTCTAAACAAAATATGGGCCACAAAAAAGTCATAAGATGGTGAAAGGAATGTGTTTTTCTGGTGAAGTGGTGAAAATTAAGGACGCCATCTAGAACAGTAACAAACCATTTGTCGATTCAGGTTTAGGTTGGCACTCTGGTTTAGGGACACACATTTCCAATATATTCTCATTTGCTGTTTATTAAAGGGAAACAATAAGTTATTTAATAAACAGAGACATTTCAGAGTCTTAATTAAGGGAAAAAGGGAGACAATTCAGACATTAACTTAATGGAAACAATTCAGTTATTAAATAAAGGGAGACAATTCAGATATAAAATAAATAGAGACATTTCAGGTATTATATAAACTTAAAGGAATAGTACTATTCAGACAATAAAGGGAGACAATTCAGATAATTCATCAAGGGAAACCAGTGATTTTTCTCACTAAATTGGGAAGAGGCCTTAGCCTTTTGATTTTGGGAAAACTTGTCGCTAAAATTGCTGATTTGGGAAGTAAAAAAGCTGGTTTAAGTTGAGATTTTTGGGAAAACTACATGATTTTAAAGAAAATTTCAATTGGGAAGAGGCCTTTTTTCGGAGTCTGTTATATAAGTAGGAAAATCACTGGAAACAATTCACATATTTCATAAAGGGAAACAATTCAGCCAAGTGAAATGTTGAGTGCCAAATATATTTGGATACACAAAGTTTCTAGAAGACTGAAATAAATAGAGGATATTGAACAGTGTAGGTTTAATTTTATTGAACTAGTTGAAAAAATCTATAGTATGTGAGCTTCTGGGGAGTTCAATAAATCTTTAGTAATGAAACTACAAGAATATAATATTCTATTTAACACATAATCAAAATAAGAACTATCTACAGTAAAAAGAATCACTTATTCATTGACAAGCTTTTTATGTAAGGCTAAAATTTCGTGAGTCTTTATGCTATATGTGTTTACCGCAAATAATGTGGCAAAAGAGGCACATGTATGTGATGAAAATTGTTTAGTAAAAGGAGGCATAATACCTATTAAGCTTTTTAGGGAAAGAGAAATTGCAACCTATTTTCTGTAGCGAAAGACCCTCGATATTGCCCCAGTCCCCAATATTTACACATAAAGATCTCGTAGCAAAACTATATGAGTAACTTTTAAGTATAAATGACCACTCATGTAATGCCCTATATGTATGTAGGATATCAATATCAATTTCTAATTTTTTATAGGGATCAATACATTAACATACCAACACTTGCTATCACACTGGCAACTTTTGACGTATGTTCTCCGCCCTGCATCAATTTCCTGTCTGGTTTTGAATCCTCCTGGTTCGGATGAGCTAAAATGAAGGCAGAGTTCTCTTCCTTGGTTATGTTCATATAGAAACAAATGTCCGACTCCTTCATGATGTGACGCGGCCCAGGATTGAGCTGTATTGTAGATACGCCACTGTTCTGCTGTACACCAACAAGACTTACACCATATCTGTATAGAAGAGATGGTGTAAAAAACTCTATGTTCAGAAACATCATTTGATATAGTGTGTTATTTACAGAACAGAATAACAATTATATGTTGTATTTGTATATGTAATATGGTGATGAGCTTTTTATGCTTTAACCAAGAAATTTCTCTTCAGTTCTGTTATTATCTGACATTCATTCATTTTGTCAGACTTAAAAGTCTCTTACAATATTGGCATCTACTGGAAAACAGGGCATGTTTTAAGTTTATTTCCATAATTATTTACAATAAAACTTTGATAAGTCTAAGTAAGACTTACGCAAAACCTTTAAGACATTGGGACCTTGACTCATGTATTGATATAGAATGTATTAGAGAAAAAAATCAGGACTTTGGTTTTACTTCATAAGAAATCAACTAATCGAAGCTGAACAAATTGAAGCTCAGCTATAGTTTGTTATAAATTTATCCCTATTAAACAATAAACTGATCATCTTACTTTCTATGAGCATGAAACGAAGCATATGTGAAGCTTTTTCCTTTGTATTCCCCGAAGAATTTGCTTTCTCCGAGACGTATATGATATATCTCGTTACCAGAACATCTTCCATACAATCTCTGCCACTCCTCAGATGACCCCTGTCCTTCCCTGCAAATTATACACATACATTGTTATAATGACCCCTGTCCTTCCCTGCTAATTATACACATACAGTCTTAAAGTACCCCTGTCCTTCCCTGCAAATTATACACATACATTCTTAAATAACCCCTGTCCTTCCCTGCAAATTATACACATACAGTCTTAAAGTACCCCTGTCCTTTCCTGCAAATTATACACATACAGTCTTAAAGTACCCCTGTCCTTCCCTGCAAATTATACACATACAGTCTTAAAGTACCCCTGTCCTTCCCTGCAAATTATACACATACAGTCTTAAAGTACCCCTGTCCTTCCCTGCAAATTATAAACACACACACTGTTATAATGTATGTTTGTAACATTGGATTTTGTTTAACAAACTTAGTGTTTATTTTATTTATAGACAAAGCATATGGAAATTAAAGGAGTTGATATTTTAAGTATTACAGCTGGGCGACCTTTTCACAGAAAATGTGTTGAGGGCAAACCTTTTACCCGTTGATGTAAAGTGCGTTAACTTGAGATTGAGGCTGTAAGTTACCTGTACTCCATTTACAGCACTAATTGTTGAGGGTATAAAAAGGAAGCAAGCTCAAACCTGAGAATTCTACAAATAATGTTTCACTGAAATTTGTAGTAGATTTTTTTTTTCAAATCCAGAAGAATTTTGGAAAAATATAAATTTTCTCTGCTAATCAATTAAAAAAATCAGTTTTTTTTTAAAATTTACAGTGTTCTTACTTTAATGTGGATATGATAGAATAAAAATTAATGTGAACATGATAGAATAAACCGTGTCATTTACTTACTGTCCACGTGACGTATGTAACAACAACGTAACCAGCGTTGATGTGGCAGGACACAAACAATTATTGGCAAGAAGGGCGTACTTAAACTCATCCACACAGACCACATGTTCTGAAAAAAATATAAACACATCGTTAACCCTTAGATCATGCTTCCTGATAATGGTCTGCACTGCGGCACTGTTTGCTACACAGTCAATTCATTTTTTCAAAACTTTCCCTAAAAATGATGAATGATTTTGCTTAGATTAAAAGATAGACAAGTCAATTCAAGATATTTAGCATGGTATGGCTTTAGAAATACATGTACTAGCCTTCTAAGAAAAAATTTCAATGACCACCCTGATAAGACATTATTAGGTATGTCATAAATAATGAAAATTAATACAGCAGCATAATATAAATAAAATTTCAATTTCATGAATTATCAATCCATCATAATAGAAGATTTACCTGCAAATTTAACATGAAACTTGTTTTCAGGCCGAAATATTTGAACATACTGCGGACACTCTGGAGCAAAATCTTTAATTGCCCAAGATCTCATTATTGTATGTTGATCCTGTAAAAATATAATATATAAATACATATTGTATGCATTTTTAACCTGAATACTGTAAAATCATTATTATTCGTGGGGCACAAATTTCGTGGATTTCGTGAGTAGTTCAATCCACGAATTTAAGATCCGACAAAATTTTATCCCAACAAATACTTTTTGCCATGTCTCTATTCTATATATTACAAACATGCACCGGCGCTTTTCCGCTGAATTTTGTGTAATGAATGCCCAGAGGCAAGGACTAAATTTATTGACAAGCGCTGTGTGATACGTAAAGATATGTACATGCGGTAAGTAAAATGTGTGGTGATTAAGTGTAAGCTTACTTTACTTTGCATTAGGTTATTTATTTTATTTTTTTTTACAAGAAATTGAAATTCCATGAATTTAAGAACCCACGAAAATGCCCGTTTTGATAAAACTGCAAAATTTCATGCCCACAAATATAAGTGAATTCGCAGTATACATTTTTTAGTTGAGTTTTTACGTCACACAAATACAGTAGAGGTCATATGGCAACTTTATAGCTTTACTACTGAACGAAGACCTCAGGTGCCCCTCCTTGCATTATTTCAGGCACCAAGGGGCACCCCAAGTTAAAACACCGACATTCTATAAGCTAGCTGGATAGCTTCCTCTCATAAAAAGATTCTAAAGTGGGATGTGAAACCTAATATAGTCTAACCTCTCTATGTTATCAACTTCAGATTTACAAAATAAAGTTGCTATATACAGAGGGTTTTTATATAGAGAGTGAAGTAGTAACATTTAAAATTTCAGACAATCACACATAATATATAAATCAGTCAAAATTAGGATGAATTTCTTACAGCAGCTTCCTTGTTTTCCACATTTTGGGTTGAAAGAATAAAACAGGCCTCGGCATCTTGAACCCTGCATCTGGCAAGATCTGTATCTTTAAGGGCTGAGCCCTGAATGAAAATCACTCTCTGGGCCCACATCGGCACTTGTAGCAAGACTTTCATGGTAGGGTCGAGCTCACATGGTGACAGCAAAACAACAAAATAATCCTGAAATAAAAACACCAAAAAACGATCACATTTTGGTAATTTAAAACTCATTTCTAAATTAACAGTTAATTAAACAGCTTCAAAACATTCTGAAAATTTCATCAGGGCATATGTGTCTATTAAACTATCAGTGGGCTGGGGGAAAAAAACTTAGCATATCACTTTTAGACGCATATTCTGTCAAACGTAACTTTCCCATTGAGACATCAGGTCATTTACTTTTAAAGTTTATTCTGGATAATGAGAAGCATTACACTTCCCCAGTATTCCCAAAAGTATGCAGTTAATGCCAGACTACAGCTACTATAAATTAAAACATTTATGCTACCTTGATGCTCCAGAGACAGAGAAAGAGATTTACATTACCTACAATGGTTTGACATTAGATAACGCCCCTGCAAACTGTCAGCTAATTTACTTAACAGCGAATGTTTATGATGAAATAAAAAACTACTGCAGATCTTGCACAATGATGCACAAACAGGCGAGATTCTAGAAATATCTCCCATCAATTCTAATTAGACATAGTGATATCAAAACACCAGGGACCTCCCTATCTATCAAGTGCCTTTTAATCTAATGATGTACAACTTCCCCCGTACACCCTTCAGGTCTGTCTACAGCCTACATTATAAAGTTATTTCAACATTTTAATCAGGGAATTATTAAAGGCGGCATTATCATTGTTTTAAAATGGTGGGGAAATATTAATGAAATGAAAAGGTACAAAAACAGCAGACCAGGACTATGTCTGAGTAAAGAACAGACTTTGCCCTTTTGAAGCAGTAGACATAATGTCAAACTTTGAAGTGGCACTTCACTGCAGTCCAAGAATTTTGGGTCAAAAATAAAAAAGGCCGTTCAGGTTAATGTTTGGTGATTTCTACTTCCCTAAACAGCCTTAGATTGTTTAACTTTTTAGTGTAAAGTAAAATCATGAATTATGTCTTATACAATTGTTTTGTAGATCAAAGATAAATAAGTTGTTCTATTTGAAAGCTCATTCAATTTTCAGAAAATAAGGTAATTGGCTGCTGATTTTTTACAGACCAGTCAGGCTAGTGAC
>NW_026853795.1:0-21632 GCF_026571515.1 Ruditapes philippinarum
AATGATGAAATCTTGTAAACACCAATTTGAGGTCTTTGGTTTCCTTTCTTTCTTTGCTACAAGAAATGTACATGTCTTGTATGTCTTGTAATGGCTTAATGTAAATGTAATCATAATCTGTCATAGTTCTGTATTTGTTTGTTTTTTCATCATTGTTTATCACAGGCATTAAATCACTTGATATTGTAGACATTAATTTAGGGTTCATGCCACTAATAAAGACAAACACTTTTGACATGTCTAGAATATTTTGTAAACAGTTGCACTCTTCAAATATGATTTTCTGAACTTCATTTGTATTTTTAAAACTTATAAATAATGCTGAAAAGTATTCTTGCACTGTTTTATGTGAAAATGAGATTTTAGAACTTTCATTTATTAATGTTTTCACTTTACTTTCAGATAATATTCCTGATAGACAGCTTGATTTCAAATCTTCTTGGTTAAGATATTTATAAGCAACATTTTCATCAAAAACTAATGTGTGCTCCTTCTTCTTATTGAACAATGTATAAAAAGCTAGTTTCCCAATGGTCACCAGAAATGTGTAGTAACTACAGAAATGTTGATGCATTCTAAAGCATTCGGGAACGTTAACCGGAGATGTTTTACACGATGAATGAATCTTTCCATGTAACTTTTCTGTTCTAGATAGAAGGAGCTGAGTAATGCCTGTATATAATTCTACTGCAGAATTTCCTATCGGAATTTTTTCAACCCATAAACATATGAGATAGAGTAACAAGAGAGGGGTGGATTCCATGTCTTTAAGGTCATTGCCCCTGATTGCCTCTTCAAATCTACACACTTCATTTTTCAGTTCACCATCTTGAAGGTTCACATTCAACATTTTCATTGAGTTACACTTAAACTGCCTGGCATTGTCTTTATTTAGTTTAACTAGCTCTACTGTTTTGCCTATTTGATTCAAGTTTGACATCCCAAGCTTCCATGGGCGGGTCGTTGTTAAGATTACACACTTTTCACGTGCATATCGATGCGGAATACTTTTAGGAAGTTTTTTACAATCGTTGTCAGGATGAGTCCATTCGTCTAGTCCATCTAATATGACAAGACACTTTTCATCATGTAGAATGTCCTTTAATAGACCTTCCGGCATTGAAGATGAGCAAGGAAGATACTTTATGACTTGTTCTTCAATCATGTCATCAACATCACAGACTTCAGCTGAATCTCTTAATTCCACCAGAAATAAAAAATCAAAGCCAGATAATGCCTTTAACTCTTGCTTTTTAAAATGCTTATGATTTTTACCCTTTTTATGAGCTTGACACCATGTCAAGGCGAGATATTTTGAAAATGCTGTTTTCCCAAATCCAGCGACCGCTGATAAATATATTTCTTGTGTGACTTTTTTACCACATGTAAACAATTCTTGTAACGACTTGACTCTAGTTGTTTCTTTCCTTCCACCAGGCAAATAAGTCTGTATGTCAATTTCTGGCATAATGTAGAACCCGGCTAGAGGGGTAGGGAAAGCATCTGTGAGTGGTGAAAGATAAACTGTGCTCTTGTTAGTGTTGTACCATGTAATAAGTTCATCCTTCAGTTCTGAAAAAGAAAAATACAGTATATATTCATGACATTCATGGAAATTCACAAAAATAACTATCAGTCATAAAGACTGCTTTAATTACTGTACTCAGAGACATATAGTCTTTATAGATCTGTAACATTTAAATTACATTGCATAACATTTCAAATGTATCTGGAATAAGAGCCTACAGTACTGTAAAAAAACACACACACACAAAAAAACAAATATTTTAAAAAATGAAATAAAAAATAAAATCGCTACTGCAGTAGATTTAATAAAGTACAAATGTACTTGTTGATCTACAAACTGATAAAAACTGTGTTCGTCTGCTCCCTTTTTAATTTAGATCTATGTAGCAGACGAACACATTTTCTAGATCTAATGGATTTAATTTAAACTGATACAAAATATTTTTAGAATACCTCTTTGTTACAAATGCAGAGCATCTAACTTGATTTATGATAAATTCAATCTGAATCTTTCAAAATTATTAAAAACATGGCAGCAACCTTCAGTCCTAAGTACTAAATATGAAATGCGCACTGGTGTAATAAACATCAATCTAAAAATAAACTTTTATCTGACGTAAAACTGCATTGGAGAAACAAGAAATACCATTTGGAAAGATACACTGCCATGTTTAAAATTTCAAGACCGCGTCTAGATCAAAGGTACTAGTCGTATTTAGTCCAACTAATTAGACTTGTCAAAGAGACACCGAGATAATTTTGGACGGGCGCTGTCTTTTTCCAAGTCCAACCACGAACTGCATTTTTATGCACGGACGCTTCCCAATTAGAAGTTGTTGGGAGCGAAAACTAGAAAAGTTTCAAAGAAACGGTATACATTACCTGAACGAGAATCGTTTTTTATGCAAGGTTCCAAATTATCATACTTCAAAGTCGAACAGAAGTCTAAATATTCCACTTTAATTTTTTAATCGTTGAATGTTATTGAAAGCGGCCATATTGGAAAGCGGTGTCATGGTAAAATCCATGGTGTAACACAGGTATCGGCGGCGATCGATTGTATTTGCCAAGCTTTATTATACAATTTGTTTATGTTATTTATATGAATTATTGCAGGAATAACTCTTTTATTCACACACAAATATTTCAGCATTAAAAAGAGAATGTGAAAAGAAAATTCTGATAACCTTACTTACAAATTAAATAGTTTATGATGTCAGATCATACTGCATTTAAGTCCGTTTAAATTGTCAAATTAGATATTATTAAGTTGGATTTTTTAACATCTGTGATCATTAGGTGAAATTTCTGAACTACCTTTTTATTTTATAACCCTGCCATGATTTCCCACATACGAAAATACAATGTAATTGTAGGTACATCTTAATGAATTATAATTATAATTATACTATATCCACATACATGATGAAGCAAAGAAGAATTTCAATTTATATTACACTCCATATCAATTTCTAGTTTATTATCTTTAAAAGAAATTGAGGACGGTTGTGAAGGGGAAGAAGTTCAAAACAACCAAAAATAACTTTAAAATTCCGAAAAAAAAAATCTTAAAATTTCAAACTATAAAATGGAATTTCAGACAGTCCTCAGTAAAATACAATTGTCGCACAGATTTGACGGGGTTTATGATAAAAACACAGCAAGAGGAAATTTAGTGACCTTTATTTAGACGTTGAATAGCATAACAATGTAAGACAGATGGGAGAAATGTTAGAACGACTGTCGCAAAAGGACACCAAAACCTCTGATACCCATTAAAAATTCCATGTTGTCTAGTTCCCGTTGAACGGCACCTCGAATGTGTCACATTGAAAGTTCCATGATTACCGCCGTATTATGTACACATTTGTGGATGTTGATTAAAAATTTCAACATTATTATGTTTAAGTGGTCAATTCTGTTTAAACCGGCGAAAGGGAGCACTTGCACCTACCAGAGCCGTCTTTGGCACTCTTGTGTATTTATGTTTCGATTTTGCAGTTTCAGGCGTTTTTGGTGGTTTTTTTTTTTTCGAGGGTGGATACATTAATGTGGATAAGTTTTTTCTGTTTCTTTACATTTCTTTGCTTGCTTGCCGAACCTTGTATTGATAATCATTATCTGTTTGTTACGGTTCGGTATACATGTATACAATATGATAAACAAGATGAACAAGGAAAGGCGGCGTTCAATGAACGCAACTCCCACACGACCCAGGAACATGAACCATTGGCAAGGAGCCCAGGATGATTCTAAATTAAAACGGGACAGGGCGCAAGGGAGAGCACGGTCAGGCTTATCACTAAAATGTAACTGAGAAGGAAATCAAAGAAAATAAATAAATGAATGATTAATAGGACCACTAAGTTAACAAGCACAGGGGAAGGGGATAGGAAATTCGGGGAGGGGGCGAAATAAAGAAATAAAACTAGGGGCAAAAGGGAAGATACTTACCAAAGACGAGAAAACAACAAGAGACATAAACAAAAGTGTCACCAAAACAGTATGAAACAGGACCACTAAGTTAACAGGCACAGGGGAAGGGGATAGGAAATTCGGGGGAGGGGGGCGAAATAAAGAAATAAAACTAGGGGCAAAGGGAAGATACTTACCATAGACGAGAAAACAACAAGGGACACAAACAAAAGTGTCACCAAAACAGTATGAAACAACAAGACATACACCTTATACATTTATAAGTCTTAATCTGTTCATTTGAAAAATCTGATCTTCTCAATGACTTTTTTTTAATATCCTATATAAAAAGATTTATTTCAATTAAAATATGTGACCCTTCCTTTATAGTTACACAGCATATGGCTGGATCACAATAAAGTTCCTTTTTAGTAAATTAATAAAGTATGTCAAGAAGACATTTAACTTTATCAATAGGTTTAATATGGTATTATACATCGGCAATCGGTGAAAAAGAGCTCTTGAAATATTATTTGTACAAATACTGAATAATTTGAAGTGTATTTCAAATAGTTTCCTTCAATATTTCTTTTACGTTCTTAATTGTCATATAAATATGCATGTATAAATAAAGTCAGTATTTTTAAAATTTATCCGAGAGTGACATTTGGCAGTCATTAGCAGTAAACAAGAAGGCAAACCACCAATTGATAAATGTTGAGTACATGTATTAAAATATTTAAAAAATATTAAACAACAGGACCATTGCATTTTAGGTTAAATACAATGATACTTTTCAATAGTATTTAATAATGCACACATTTATTAAAAAATGATGAATAGATTTATTTCCCCCGATATTTTGTTTAATTTAATCTTCATGCGTAACCCACACTTACCTGCTAGACACACTGGTAGCTACTACCAGCTTTCACGGAATCGATTTTTTACGATGACGTCATAACATGTCCGCCGAAGATAGAGTAGACAGTACAAATTTGAAATAAATCGCATGTATGCGTTAAGACAGGTACAATCTAATATTTTTTCTAGGAGAAGTTAGTACTAAAATTTATATTCTATTGATCTTTAGAGGTAATTGAAGTTACTTTCAGGTTTAAGCAGTAAAAATCAGTCCAAACTATCGAAAGTGTTGCCGGTAGATTTTCCGTGCGTAAAAATGACAGTTAAAATTAGGCGTAACGGTTTGACAGTAAGAAAAAAAAGTCTGTAAAATGGGTCAAACCGATCACGCCGAATTAATTAGGCTAAGTCGTATTGATTTGACCAAAATATGTTTAATCTTGTTATTCATGTAATATTATATCCATACTGAGTAGATTCTTCAGTACATTAAAAAAAAAAAAATAGAAAAAAAAAGATTTTTGTTATAGATCTATTGTTAGATCTTAGTACTGGCTTCCAAACTTTATAAGCCGCTTTTTAATATTTTTCATCTGATGCAGCATATTTCACGTCATGTCATAGATCTAGTGTATAAATGGGCACGCTGAAGACCGTAAGCTAGTTAGATCTAAAATGGATATATTACTTGAATAACAAGATTAAACATATTTTAGGTCAATCAATGCGACTAGCACATTTGGTCTAGATTCTATACTTTACTGTGCTTCTATATACACTGTATTTCATAAAATTTTTAAAATTTTAGAAGGGATTACATGTCAGGGACCATCAAACATTTTTTAGACATTTTCCACACAGATTTTGCAATTTTAAAGGTTGATACCTGGAAATTTGACACAGTAAAGCTAGGTTCTTCTTCAAATGGAAGAGCTAGTTTGTATACAGCTATTGTAAAATAGGGAAAAACGCTTGTATTTGAGGCTTCTGTGGGGGTGTGGGAGGCATCAAAATTTCCTAAATAATTTATTGTCCTCATTAGAGTACCATGTGTCCGGACGGATATTCATAACTTTCTAACCTGATCCAGATAATGGCTTTTGTTTTCATTATTTTATTTTTAATTATCAAATACAATATTCCACAAGAGTGCGTTTCATTAAGAATCTTACGACCGATTTAAGTCGTAAGTGCAAAACTGTGTTAGTGTCCAGCTTTATTTGTCATCCAATGAAAACGCTGTATTTCTTAAAAATTATGTGTGTTAATTTTCATAGAAGAAAAAAAGTCGATACTATATTGAAATCCGTTCATAGTCGCCTTCTATTTTTCATAGTGCTTCATAGTACCGCGTAGTGACGTAATCAAGGGCCAAATAAAGCTTGACACTAAATATGTTAGTGTTCATCCTTAGCTATTCTACATAAATTGGAAACATTCTCCTGTCGCTATCGCTCCCGTCGAAGTTTCTAATTTCTGTAGAACAGCACGGATGAACACTAACATAATTATACATAAAATTTACTATTCTTTATGAAGCGCATCCCAGCATCATTTTCTGAAATTTTGATTGTTCTAGATCTATTGTCTATTTATTAAGAGATTAATACACAACAGTGGGGCCGGAAGGTGATAATCATCCTAAGCACATATTTCCCTTCTAAAACGACGTCATTCATAAATTGCGCTATTTAAAATGACGTTGTTGTTTGGCACGCGACTCATCTGTCACCAGATGACATTTCCGGCATGGGTAAAACTCACGGAAACGCCAGTCTGCTATGCAAGAATAAGAAGATATTTTTTCGTTTGAGTAAAATATGGAATATATTTTCACAAAACATAATAAAATGCAACATATTTTCACGAGCCGGTACCACTGTTGTACAGCGTCCACCGGATATAGCCCCTAAAAACACCGAAAACGAAAGTAGAAAGCTGCACACCAAGTACACACAATGTAATGTTTTAACTTATTTCTTCATCATAACTTCATCGATTTTTCCAAACTAAACAATTTTGTGAAGCTATGTATACATGTCTAGTTTTAGAGCAGTGTTTGCTTTTGTCTGCAAATTGAATACTTTTTGTTTAATTTGTGATAAATTGTAGCGTATTTGTTGACATTTGCGAACAATGTTTATATTTACCACTAAATCAAGCCCAAAACGCATTTGCTGTATCAAATTCCGCCGTTAATACAAACTATAGTCATCCCTCTACTTATATTTGAGTTTTCACCCTTCAACTCGAGCTGCTTTTAACAAAATTTGCGAGGAGTCTAGCACGGATGTGTACGGGGTGTAGATTGATAAGTGTTAGCGAATGCACGGGGTGTAGATTGATAAGTGTTAGCGAATGTACGGGGTGTAGATTGATCAGTGTTAGCGAATGTACGGGGTGTAGATTGATAGGTGTTAGCGAATGTACGGGGTGTATATTGATAAGTGTTAGCGAATGTGCGGGGTGTAGATTAATAAGTGTTAGCGAATGTACGGGGTGTATATTGATAAGTGTTTGCGAATGTATGGGGTGTAGATTGATAAGTGTTAGCGACTTTATGGGGTGTAGATTGATAAGTGTTAGCGAATGTACGGGTGTAGATTGATAAGTGTTAGCGAATGTTCGGGGTGTAGATTGATAAGTGTTAGCGAATGTTCGGGTGTAGATTGATAAGTGTTAGCGACTTTACGGGTGTAGATTGATAAGTGTTAGCGAATGTACGGGGTGTAGATTGATAAGTGTTAGCGAATGTTCGGGGTGTAGATTGATAAGTGTTAGCGAATGTACGGGTGTAGATTGATAAGTGTTAGCGAATGTTCGGGGTGTAGATTGATAAGTGTTAGCGAATGTACGGGGTGTAGATTGATAAGTGTTAGCGAATGTGCGGGGTGTAGATTGATAAGTGTTAGCGAATGTACGGGGTGTAGATTGATAAGTGTTAGCGAATGTACGGGGTGTAGGAGGTAAACGAAAAATAAATTCAGTACCAGAACATATACACGTACACTGATCACAGGCACGAGTATCGGACCTGGGAAGAAAAAATATGACCAGATTGATAAAAAAAAAACTCGTTACCGCCCAATGGGCGGGTCCCCTCGGGACGGATATTCCGGTCCGAACCGCAACATAATTATGACAGATATTATTACATGTATTCTAACTTACTTTTTGTGTGTACAAAGTACACTAGAATCTAGAAGCAAGATTTTTTTCTTTCTTTTTTTCGGAATTAATTTGTCGTATTAATTATTTAAATTTCAATTGTTAAAAACTGTGTTTGTGCGAAATACGCTTTTAAAAAGCTCTCATAAAAAATCAAGCGATTCGTGCTAAAAACTTACTTTCACTTTTACAGTTAACTGTTTGATGACGTAAAATATGACGACATTGTTTCAGTTTGTGCACGTGTTCAGCGAACTGATAACTATAGTCTGTCCCATTTAAAATGGAAATGAACTTTTGATATGAATTAACAAAACGACGTGAATAAAAAATGAAACTTTTTTGTAAACTAAAAAAGTCACCCTCCAGTGATTTTTCTACTTATATAACAGACTCGGTCACTCCGAAAAAAGGCCTCTTCCCAATTGAAATTTTCTTTAAAATCATGCAGTTTTCCCAAAAATCTGAACTTAAACCAGCTTTTTCACTTCCCAAATCAGCAATTTTAGCGATCATTTTTCCCAAAATCAAGAGGCGTACGTAGGCCTCTTCCCAATTAAGTGACAAAAATCACTGCCCTCAAGATTTTTCAGGATTTTTCTCTAAAGTGTCTACTTTTCTTGTAAAAGCAAATTTTAATTTCTCTACGGCAAGTCTCTGTTGTTTATTTTCTGTAGCTATTGCCGAAGTACTCTTCATTTGAAGATGAACGGGAGAAAACACGTGTCATGTTTCTAAAATGACGTTCTCGGGGTGGTTTCCTGATTATTTTACAAAGCTGGATCTACAAGATGTAGATCTAACAGTTTCGTTCTAATGCATAATTAATGGAAATCTTTCAAAATGAATGATAAGAAACAAGAAATGTCAACATCAAGTCAAATGTAGTGGATCTAGAAATTGCACTTACTTAATTGTTGAAATTAGACCTTCAATACATATATTAACAATAAAACTTTTGATAATATTTCAATAATTTTAAACACACTTAAATGGACTCCACTTAGGTTTTTTGACATGACGGGACTGAACATAATTTTGTGTATTTTTTTTATTAACTCTAAATTTCGAGTTACTAACTCGAAATTTCGACTTACTTATCTCGAACATGTGCAACATTCATGTGTTAAAGAAGTTTTAAATGGCGTGTATACGCCAGTTAGTCTGTCGCGTTTCTTTATACTAATAATGTTTTGTAACATTAATTATTCATTATTTACTAAGACTTTGATTCATATTGTGTTGATAAAAGTTGATAAAAGTGGAACTTGTTGTTATATACATGTTGGAAATAATATTAAAGCATCCGATTTTACAAGAAATATAGTCAGTCCAACAAATGTGACAAAGGCCCCAGCACCCCTATTTTGGCCACTCTGCGATACTTTCCTCAGATGTCCCACACGTGAAGTATAGTATATCGTTTTATTCGCATGGATGAGTAGAATATGATTAGTGAAAAGATATGTTCGAACAGGTGGGATACAATATAACGTCTGAAGAACACCTGAACGTACAAATTAAAGGAAGCCTTGTGTTTTTTAGGTCGGGTGTGTACATGCCATTACTAAGTCTAAGTTTAACTTTAATAGTTTGTCCAGGCACCCGTTTCTCTATCTCCATCGTTCAACCGCACTCCCTACTATATCTTATATTATCTATACTCTTGGTAACTCATAAATTTGGCCATTCTAGTAACGTTAATAAGTCGAAATTTCGAGTAAGTATGTCGAAATTTCGAGATAAGTAACTCGAAATTTCGAGTTAGTATCTCGAAATTACGAGTGAATAAGTCGAAATTTCGGGTTACTTACCCGAAATTTCGAGTTAGTAACTCGAAATTTCGAGTTAATAAAAAACTTACACCTGGCACTAATGCTCCTCCGTACATTTGATGTAGGTGTAGACCAAGAATCTTTGTGCAAACTTTCAGATCATTCGCGCACTTCGTTTTTCCATAATAATTTTTGTAAAAAAAATGACCCAAAATGAAAAGCGTTTAAACGCTTTTCACTCAAATTAGGCTAAGAAAAGCATAAAACTACGATTTTCTATTTATTTTAAAGTAAATTTCTTAACTATCTTTGCATAAATTTCTGTTTAAAGTGCCCCAGTTCATTTATGTAAGAAATTCTAATGTTATGTTTTTAGGCTTTTAAACCTCAGTGGAGTCCCTTTAATGACATGAATCTATGACAGTACAATATTTCTTCCATTAATTCACATAACCATCGTTTTGATTTTATGTTTTTAAACTATTTTATATATTTCTAAGAAATGAATTCCCTCCATATCTATCTCATTATTCCAAACTTCTGTAAATCCTACTCTTTTAGCTACAAAATATACCAAATGCGGTATTTTTTCTCCCGCGAAAAATATAGCTACAAAATTGTTTTTTCACTGAATATTTTCAAATTTTAGGAAGGCTAAAAATTATTGAGGACGTCACTCAGTGTTTCTGTAAAATATTAAAATAATATATAACACTTTGAGTCTACAAAACAAAACAAAAAACCCCAAAAAACCCTTATTGAACGCTCCAATTCAAACTCATTCTTAATAATATCAAATCATTGACGGTATTTCTGGGCATTTTGTTAAATTATGAGACGGAAAATTAAATCTGTATTGACGAGCTTAAAGTGTATAGGTCTACGTTTGGTTGTTAAAACTAGAAAGCATGATATTGTATTCTTATAATTTACATTTTTCCTCGCACGTGAGTCTGTGTTCTCTCATTGTCGACGGAGCTAGTTAAACTGTGGTTACATGCAAACAAATGCTTAACATATAGTGAATCAGTTCCCATTTCTATATATTTATTGTCAGATTTGCATGATAATGTAGTATTAATTTTGTTGGCGATTTTTTTAACGTCATGTTTTTGTTGTAAATGTTGAAACCTACGAAACATTTTAGCGAACGAACATCGCACCCGAAATAAGAAGGGTAACTTATTTTTGTATCCCATCGGACCTAGTCAATTTAATTATTTTTAAATAGACGTGATACATACTAATGGAAACAATTCGGACAACTACAGAATTATGTAAGAAGAACCATAGCTAGTGTTCCCGTTCCTTTGAGACGCGTTGAGGTATTCAAGATACGCGCTTGATTGAAAAGCTATCTAATCAAATCACTTCATTGCTCTTTTTCTCTTAAAAAGAATATAAAAAACGACAGTATTTCATGGTAATCATATAAATCTTTGTGTGTTAGAATTTATAAAGCGGTTACTGATATTTCACTTCAAATGATTTTGATTATTTTAGATAATGGTTTGCTAGTAAAATTGCCTTTTTGTCACCAATTTTGTTCTCATTTTTTAATTTAATGATAACATTTAGCTATTGATCAGTAAGTAAATAAGAATAATTAAATTTTTATAATTACCAAGTACATTTCTCGCTAATTGTGAGACAAACCCTATATGAGCCATGTCATGACAAAACAAACATAATGCGTTTTGCGACCAGTATGAATCCAGACCAGCCTGCGCATCCGCGAAGTCTGATCTGGATCCATGCTGTTCGCTATCACTTTCTCTACTTGTAATAGAGTTGGTAAGCGAACAGCATGGATCTTGATCAGACTGCGTGGATGCGCAGGCTGATCTGAATCCATGCTGGTCGCAAACGCACAATGTTGGTTTTGTCATGACGCGGCTCAAATGGCGTCTGCATGGGCGCTGCAATTTTGAAATGGACGTCACGTCAAGTTACAGCATAAGTCAACGGGAAAAAACAATAATTTTAACATTTTGACCATATTACTGACTTTATGAAAAAAAATGAAAAATATGCCTAGAGATATTGACGTCAGGGTTAACATGTATTGACATTTATGTAATTGATTTTACTATTATATTTAATAGAAAAAGAAATATTCAAATTTGGTGGAACAGACTATAGTTCTCGGCCCCGGGCTCTCATAATTTCTAGCATAATTGTTGTTAAATTAAGGGTTGGTTGTACTGTAAATTATTGTTATTTTAATTATTTTAATTATAATATTGTGATTTGTGTGGGTATTTGTTTACACCAAATTACCTGTCAGACCTCAGTGGAGCTCCTTTAAGAAACTACTACTAATCAGTTCAAAAATTATCTCCTCTTTAACATTTGGTTAAAACTTTAGAACTTTGCTAACATTGAATTGAAATTCCCTTTGGATAAATAAGCTATAAAAGAGAGGTAACTTTTCAGTACATATTGGAAGTATGGGTTGAGGAGTTGTCTCCCCTGTCATTATGTTTTAGTACAATGTATATCAGAATGACCATACAGGCAATTTTATGATTTTATGTTTTACAATTTGTAATTGAAATATTGTTATGTATGGACGAGACTTTAATAAAGATTATATATATATGCAATTGTGGTTAAATCAGCAATAAATCAGAGACCAACGAATATGAGAATTAAGCAACATTATTAGCAACTTCTGCAAATATGTAATTTTTTTATCATTAAATATAATGATCTTTTCCTAACATATGCTGACAGTTTGAGCAATTTATCTTTTAATAGCATTTGAGATGATACATAATATGCGCATGTTAAATGTGGACGTAGTAAGACTTTAGTATAAATTGCAACAAATTAAATGAAATCAACTTGAAACAACCATTCCCGTTTCCAGTTGAAATTGTTGGTGTCATACATCTTTGCATTTATCACATAATAGTGTGTTTCAAGCTTTTTTGCAATTGTACCAATTTAATTTTAAGATTATTATTTAAAAGATTACAATTACTATGAAATCAACGAAAGTGCTTTATTTTTGTACACTTTAATATAACTTTGCAGTCATTGAAGACTAAATAACTATCCGTAACGTCTTAATATGCGGAGGCATACATCTGCATATACAGACAACTTGGCTTATTATCAGACTGTGGTAATTAAAAATGTCGATAGGTAGGCAAACCATGGACCCAGAACGGTGTTCGAACCTGATATCTCCTACTTCGGTGATGGGTGCTAGACTAGGTTCATATATGATTGCAAACAACCATTTATATACAGCCATATAATCTGTCAGGATTATTTACAACGAATTTATAATTCAGCAAACTTCCTTTTTTACAAAAAAAAAAATAAATAAAATATTTCTGTATAAATTGAAAGCAGCCGTGTATATATCTAGTTATAAAGATTTTTGACAGGTTATATATTCCCTATATAAACGGTTGTTTGAAAATAAAACCCGAGCCGTTAGGCGAAGGTTATAAAATGCACACAACCCTTTATATAAGGCCATATTAAACCTGGATTATTTACGAGTACGTCGAATTTATAATTACATCAAATCCTATTTTTTAGACAAAAAGTGAGATTTCTTCATAAATCGACAGCAGCAGTGAATATAGAACTTTATTTAATTTTACCCATGATACATGGTGCTATATCAGTCAAATATATTTCATATTTTTTAAAAATAAATATGAAATATAAATATGAAATTTGGCGGAGTCAAAACTCATATTTATTTTACGGGACTTCTTTCGCCATTTTGCTTGAAAGATCTGAAAATTCAAAACAAACTTTTGTCGAATTTTGTTTTGAAAACTATCTAGAATGATAAAAAATGGTCTAACTAAGAAAATAAATCCGAACACCAATATCTTTAATTCAGTCATTAACGCTGTACAGACGTTTAAAAAGAGTTGTTTACGTGACGTCACAATGTAGCGCTAAATATCGCGTGCAAAACAAAACAATAATTATATTACTGCGCGCTGTACAATTGCAGTTGCGTAGCAAGCAAGGGGGTTCGTAACCATTTTTCTTTGATATTGAAATAAAAAGGTTATTTTTTTTTTGTTTTTCGTGAAATATGGTATATAATTTCACCGTCCCGGCTCGTGAAATATTTGGCATTTTATCATGTTGAGTGAAAATATATTCCATATTTCACTCAAACGAAAAAATATCCTCTTAATACAAACTTAACGATTATCCGATGAAATGCGAAGTAACAGACGTGCCAAAATATAAACATGTTAGCTAATTTTTCTAAATTGCATGTATATATTTTTGTATAGTTGAAAACCTAGCTAAACGCTGGTACTTTCTGTACATAGCTCTGGGGAATTCTACGGTGGCACAAAGGTAACATGTATGTGTTTTTATTTATCTCGTGCGCACGAGATACTTTGTCGTGGCCACGAGTTACTAAGTCGTGGCCAAGAGATAGCTAAGTTGTGGCCACGAGATACTATGTCGTGGCCATGATTTACTAAGTCGTGGCCACGAGATACTATGTCGTGGCCACGAGTTACTAAGTTGTGGCCACGAGATAGCTAAGTCGTAGCCACGAGATACTATGTCATGGCCACGAGTTACTAAGTCGTGGCCACGAGATAGCTAAGCTGTGGCCACGAGATACAATGTCGTGGCCACGAGATACTTAGTCGTGGCCACGAGATAGTTAAGTCGTGGCCACGAGATGAATAACCAATCACATTACACCATTTATATAAATTACCCTAATTAACAAGACATGTGCTATAGTACAAGGATGCCCCTACTTCACCTGCCTGTAAAAGTGCCATTTATTTCACGGCATCTCAACGCCGTGATATTGTGATGGTTAGTTTTCGGTAGCATGAGCAAAAGTCACGTGACAAATTGTCTTTCGATTTCTACAGCCGATAATTTATTGAGTTTATTTACGCAATCATTGTACAGCCCATTTCCGTGAAAAGTTACATAGAAACAGTTTTTTTCAAAACCATATATAATCTAAACAGTATTTTTTATCAACACACGAAATATCAGCGTTTTATATTAACACATTCCCGGACGACAAATTTGGACTTATGTGTTCTCATGTCGGAGCAGAGACATAGATGTTATTTATGTCTCTGGTCGGAGTAAATCTTTTCACGTGTAAAATGTCTTTGAACATTTCTAAGTTTCTATATTTGCAATTAAGAGCTTTATTTGTCTTTTTTTTTTTAATAATTTCATTTTTTCTTGCGCGATAACACATTTTTTCTCTAAAATGAGACTTGGTTTTCCATATGCGTTTCACAATAAACATTCACCATACAAGGATGTATAACAACTGAATTTGGGCCGTAAATCAGTCTTTACCACAACATTAAGCTTCATTCAGAATTCATGTCTCATTATTGTGAGTTTCCTTTAGATATGAGACGGAAAATGTTATTATCCCCCGCCTCGGACAATGTTCCTGGAAATGGCCATCCAATTTATTTGATTCATTTCTCGATGAACTGAATTTACTCATGAGTTGCGCTATCTGGTTCGCTACAGTTTTCCGTCAGTTTCAATGGTGTCCTGTTTGAGGCAGTCAAAATATCGCCTGTTGCGATTTAAGATTGACTAAATCTTTTGTTTTAGCTCGGCTACTCACAAAATAGGGAGGGCTATTGTAATTGTGAATTTTGAAAGAACTATGGCACTTTGAAGATAAAAAAATCTACATTATTCAGGCTCTTGTTTTACTATCAAGCACTGAGACTAGTCAAACGGGTCTTGTTAATATATAAGTTAGCGAGATTTAACATTCTCGTTCGAAGACTTTTCACTATAGACACTGGTAATAAGTTAAAGTTCCCGAAAGAAACATGCGAAAATTAAGGTTAAAGCTGCTTGTCCCAAGATGAGTCAAAATATTTCAATAAAATCAAACATCAGAAATGTGTACTATGATTTTAGGAAAAGTAAAATGGTACAAGATTCAAGTAATACATGTTTTACAAGTTATGTGCGGTTAAGGACTGATTTTTCAGTATTCACAACTATATTTCTATTGCGTTAGTACATGTATCGCAGTAAGGCATGTTTATGCATATTTGACCTCTTTTTGGTAATTTACGTGGCCTCAATGGCACATTGATATTGTGTAAATTGCTTCCTTTATATTAAACATCCAAATACATTTTAAAATTTACATGGAAATTAGCATGAATCTGGAGGCGTGTTGCTTTAATCAACGCGAAGTTTTTTACATTTTGATTCGCACGAGGATTTAAGTATGAGAAAGTGTAAGCATGAGACAAATTCAACGTTGAATAGCGCGATAAGTTTCTTGCGAGAATGTAAAATATTGCCACTTTATCTATAAAAATACAGAAAGAGGGATAAGACTTTAGAAAAAAATAGCATGTCAATAGGAGGCCTTCAACTGGCCCAAGCAGGACTCCGTATATTTTAACTGTATTAAATCCACGTGGAAAGTAACGGTTATTTAAAAGTGTCTTAAGACAGTTTTTGAATAGCTCTGCTGGGGGTATAGTCGTATAAATGAATTTTAAGTACTATTATTTTCATTGAAAAAATTAACAGACACGATATAAGGAATTGCGTGTAATTATGTATTGTATTTAACAATAAAAAGAAAAACATTATTCAGAAGTAAAAACAAGAAATCATTTACGTATGTATAAGTTATCTGCCCTTTAAATGACCTCAAATAAGTAGAAAATTGTAATTCAGGGACAAATAACTCAAAAACGAGAACGGTGACCCCATTTTTGTTTCGCTTTAAATGTTTCTGTTATCATATTCTAACAACATTCCAAGTTTAAAGAATTGCTATAGAACAGTTTTAGTTTTGCCTATATGTCTATATGAAAACTCCCGAAAACGTCATTTAAGACGTACTGACTTCTTACTAGCACATAGAGTGTGGAATATACATGTATATCTACATTGCCATGAACCCGTCCGGTGGAATTGCACCATGGACCCTGTCATCACTAGTAATGGACACTTATTTAACCTCAATTCTGGATAAGTCATTATGTAACCTACCAAAACTCACAAGTTCAGAAAATAAACCACAACATCCATGCTAATGTCATGTGGTCGATATTCGTGTTTTTGAATATCGTTTTCATGTATCATTTTGTCCTTGTTTTTGTATATATATATATCTCTTGTATTTGTCTGTTTACAGTCCGATATACAATCCATTATCCCATATCATTCCTATATCATTCCATTTCATCATCTCATTATAACAACTATATATAATTTCTCATATTTCATTTGACATAATTTGCATGCCGGGCCTCAGTTTTTACAAACTTCCCGGAAAATCCACCTCACGCATGCGCACTTTGGTATAAATATACATGTATATTTCTCTTGGTTTGCGCCAGAAATTGTTTATCTTATTTATTTATTTATCAAGGCGTATGTTTATGTTCTTACAGGTAATTGTTGTTATTCATTATGTTTCATTATCATGCATATTTCCATTGATCGTTTATGTATTTCGGAACTGTATTTATGCACTTTGGTATATATATATATTTCTCTTGGTTTGCGCCAGAAATTGTTTATCTTATTTATTTATTTATTAAGGCGTATGTTTATGTCCTTACAGGCGTAAACGACCATTTCCTACATTTGAAAAGGACCATACGACACTAAGTCATCCTTTACAATATTCCATTAACTCTATACATGTAATAGATACTATTATTAGCCAGCTGACACTGGGTATAAACCTATAATCTGTAGACTTATCAATATATGTATTATCATTTTAAAATTAAAATGCAAGTCTCATCCCTTATAATAATTATGTCATAAATGTAACTCTTTAAATACAGAAATATTATTTGTCTCATCATATACATATACTAAGACATACATGTATGCACATAACATTAATAATTCACAGTTTCTATTAAATAAATATGAAATGCTATTAACATTGGTACTTGGATGGAATTTAAAACCTAGTTGAAAGAAAAATATAATGTATAGTATAAAAATAAACAAAATCTCATATAGTCTTATCATATAATAAAGATAAAGTTCTGCCTATAACCATTTATAAATGCATATCTCTTACAATAACAAAGACTGTCCTTCTTTTAACTTTTTATTAGTCTTTACTATATAACAACTTACTTTGAAACTGATAACTTCAGGTTGTTAATGAAGATCTATATACATAGCTTTAACTTTCTACCTTTCATTTTTACCAAAGGTTATTTCATTAACAGTTTAAATACAAACAAATAGAAAATAATAATAGGTTTCACATAGTGAATAGAAGATTCATGTAGCAGAATAGCTGTAGGTATGTACTAACTGAGCAAACCAGGCGTATTCCGCTTATATCTTAACAGGAAAAATTATGTTTACCTGAAAAATATTTGCTGTTTATTTGCCTTTTAAGCTAGGCGGAATAGTTTATTCCATATTCACTAGACAGAACATAGAACTTGCATTATTTTACTGCTAGATGCTGCGGGATTTTTTCAGACTTTGTTGATTTTTGAAGCGGAAATAGTAAGTTAGACTTCTTAATATTAAACGGAAATAAAACTTAGAATTTTCAGCAAGGCGGAATTTTCTTACTACATATGGGCAGTCAAATAAATTTGTTTCTGGATTAACTTCAACAAATTTTATTTCAATCTCTTTATTATAACCTCAATAAAAAATCTAAGACTAAAAGGTCCTCAGTGATGTGGTGTACCATGCTGTTTTATATCAGTGGTGTGTCATAATATCATATATCAGTGGTTTGTCATAATATCATATATCACTGGTGTAACATAATATCATATATCAGTGGTGTGTCATAATATCATATATCAGTGGTGTAACATAATGTCATATATTAGTGGTGTGTCATAATGTCATATATCACTGGTGTAACATAATGTCATATATCACTGGTGTAACATAATGTCATATATTAGTGGTGTGTCATAAATCATCTATCAGTGGTGTAACATAATGTCATATATTAGTGGTGTGTCATAAATCATCTATCAGTGGTGTAACATAATGTCATATATCAGTGGTGTGTCATAATGTCATATATCAGTGGTGTAACATAATGTCATATATTAGTGGTGTGTCATAATGTCATATATCACTGGTGTAACATAATGTCATATATCACTGGTGTAACATAATGTCATATATCACTGGTGTAACATAATGTCATATATTAGTGGTGTGTCATAATGTCATATATCACTGGTGTAACATAATGTCATATATCACTGGTGTAACATAATGTCATATATCACTGGTGTAACATAATGTCATATATTAGTGGTGTGTCATAAATCATATATCAGTGGTGTAACATTATGTTATATATCACTGGTGTGTCATAAATCATATATCACTGGTGTGTCATAAATCATATATCACTGGTGTGTAACATACTGTCATATATCACTGGTGTATGACTGTCATATAATATAAAAAATATCTTTCAAGCAGTTTTGTAATACAATGTTTAATAGATTTTTGAATTTAAAAAAGGTGCTCCTGAAAGCCACATACTTTTTTAAGATTTTAAAGTTTACAGACATAAACATACTTCATAATGCCTTTGTGTATGAAATTAACTCTTGTATTCATGTTTGCCGTTAATCAACGTAAAAATAATGAAACAATATGCCTGATACTGCTTAATGTCTTGCAATTAGTATAAATGAATAAACAAGTAGAGATTTTGATGCTAAAGCATCAAGTCGCCGGATAGAAAAATGATTGTAGTATCATAAAGATCATAAGAAAATATAAGTTTAATGGTTCAAGTACAATGTATAAAAAAGGGGAACAATATCTTGTGTAATGTTTGCCACTGAGACTTGTAAGGCAAGTGATATGCTGATAATTCTACTTGTAAATAAACTGTTGTACCATACATTGAAATCCGTATGTGTTACAAGTTCAGGATCTGATAATTACCGACAAATAATTACCGATCATTAAATATTTGCAAAGTGACTATGAAAATATATATTTTTTATTATTGCATGAAACAATGCAATTCTACTGTAAAAGTGTTATCCATCATTTTTATGCGTTATCGAAAAAATATATAATTTAGTTGAAATTCCCATCGTTACATACGATATAATTAACGTTTAATTCAGTGCGATTATCTATCAACACAAAGATTTTTTTTTCTTTATTTTTTATTATTCTTTATTATGTATCTAATACCGTTTTAAAACCTGCGCGACGGAAACCGACGGAATATAACAAAATCAACGATTACCATAATATATTTCAATAATGTGCCTCTTAAGCATCAAATTATTTTGTGATGTTCAACCTAGCTTAACTAAACTATTGAACGTTCTTGGACAGAAAGGGCTTAGTTTAACCCTTTACCAAGAAAAAAGGAAAATGTTTTGAAAATCTATTTTTAATGTGTCAAATATGAGTATACAGGTTTTTCTAATGATATAAAATATGAAACTGATTAATGAAAAATAACTTTGTAATTAATAGATAAGCATCGTATACGTCACTGATAAGAGACCTGTTCTAAAAATAGCCACATGCAAAGAATCTGGATTAATCTACATGTAGATTATACAAGATAATGGTTACGAATACTTTTAATCACATTTCTCTCAATGAAAATGATGTTCCTGGAGTTAAACTTGCGTAAAGCATGATTGAGAAGCATTCTTATGTACAACTACGATGATGATTTAAAAACAACTGGTGAAAAAGAAATTGCTTTTGGGGCATTATACTTTCCCTGCATGTCAATTTGAGAAAAATACCGGCGCTTGGCAATTTGTTTTTGTTTCACTATTAATCAAAATTTGAAATGGTGAGATGATATTGTATGATTTCAAAAATTTGGGACTAAACATGACAGTGTATCTTTTTGTTCCAGTACAAAATTTTGTTCCTATGTAAAATACGTAGAATGGAGTTGTCTTGAATTATCCACTAAAGTGCTACGATCATTAGATTAATGATTAATTAATATCTTACTTCTTTGATAATTTTAGAATAAGCAAAACTCTGCATTTTTCCTATTTTACCTAATAAAAAATGCCGATTCTTGTATTTGTTTTATCAGAAATAATGTATATGTACATATGTACATGCATGCTTGCATGTATATTTAAACTTAATTGACAATTGAAGTCCATGATTTAACATACGTGTGTACACTGTTTACGTACAGACAATAAAATATAAGTCATTTGTAATTTTATTTTCCTTGGATATCATATGTCTCACACAAAATATTTGTTGTTAAATCATCGACAATTACTGGTGCATTTTTTAAACTTTATTATTTCATTAACAAGGTGTAAAGATGTTTATAGAAACCAGAGCAGATCGTGACATATGTTTAAATGTAACTTATAAGTACAGTGTTCAGTTGTCCATTTTTTTCACACTAAATTCCATTTCCAACTTGTTTTATACAGTTGTATAACATTTCTTAAAATATTGCATGTAAACAAAGTCAATATCCGCTGATTAACATCATGTATAATTTGTACTCCCTAATCGCTTGTCCGAAAGTCAGTGCAGGTGATGGAGTGGTGAATAGGTAAAATCTACTTTTAGAACAGTGTTACGCTATTATACAAAGTTACAATTATTTGCATCCATTAACAAGTTACCTGCAATCTGTTACTATTAATAGATTTTATAACGATAACACACAACGTGTAGTCACGTGATTCAGGGAGAATTTGTTTATAATTAGATAAAATAATGAAATATAATAGGTCTCATAAATTATAAACAACCAAATAATTTAAAAGTGTCATTTCAAATATCATTCATGGATTGATATATCATAAAATAGCAAAACGCTTGAAACATGAAGAAAATAGTTAAAGTATCCCTAAATCAATGACTGATCCTTTAGGGATA
>NW_026853796.1:0-74411 GCF_026571515.1 Ruditapes philippinarum
ATGCAACTACCCAAATGAAACCCCCAAGGGGGCTCCCCAATAATGACCCAGGGGGCCCCTTGTTAATACCATTATTTTGTTTTTTTGAAATATTAAGCTGAAAATAGTTAAAAAAATCTCAAGGGCTTTCAATTATAAGTCAATTTTTAAATAAATGATTCCTGGAGCCGGGCAAAGTTGAACCAAGGCATGATTCATAAAATTTTTGAAAAAGGTCAAAAAGGGCAATGCTACAACTAAATACATAGCATTATTTTTTGGGGTATAAAATTAAAACAGGTATGAAGTCCCAAAAAGGGGGGTTGAAGGGGGCATAACAAGAAATGCCAAAATGACACTAATCCCCCATTAAAGTTTAATTCCCCAATTTAAATAACTCTGATTTTTAGCAGTCAACCCCCAAAAAAATAAACCTCCTCCTCCATGAGTCTATACTTTTTAGAATTTTTAAGGGTTAGGGTAATATGGTTTTTAGTTAGTGACTGGAAACTAACTTCATATTCAATGTCACTTTTTGAGGTAATAACATTATTAAGTCAATGTTTAATTTTTTATGCTCACTTTAATACCAAAGCGATTATCTCTGTGGTTGATTTGTAAGCAGGCTTTTCCTGGGACAAATAAAGTATTAACAAATTTCTCCACAAGTAACCAATAACTAATCCACATGATTTCAAAAATTAGCAATGATGGACAAATTAGCAATGATGGACAATTACCAGTATGCTCAATATCTTGCGATCATTTTTCACTGCGAAATTTTGCCTCCCCTGAGAATCGAATCAGTGACCCCCTTGATTTTTATTATTAGAGTTTTAAAAGGGCAGAAAAAAAAAAAAAAACGAATTCAGAGTATATTCCAACATTAATTACATTTAGTTAAATTTTACTTGACTCTGATATTCAATGAACAGTAAGATGTGCTTATTAACAAAACTCACATGTAAAAACTCTAAGCTTATGACCTTCCTTAATCCTTTCATTAGAAATACATCTTTTTAAAGATTACGAAGATTATATCCATTATTCACCCAAGGCATCTGAAGTTTTGATTGTAATGAAGTTATATTTAAACAACTCTAAAAGAGCTCAGTACAAGAAAGATCCTCTTGCATACTTCCATCAACACTAGTCTTTGTGGTTTTTTACAGAAAATATTTCTACACACGCATGACATGAACACTTGGTACCACCACACGATACTACGATATCTTCTGACAGTAGGGACTACTTTCAACAAGTATGTACACACTATTAAGTATTACAAAAGAGGAAATACCTTGTGGCAAATGAATGTCCAACGGGCATCTTTAACATCGTACAATATCGAATCCACCAGGAATGTCTGTCTCTGTGTTGGATGACTCCAACTCGCCCAAGTTGTGACCTCCAGTAATCATGCACAAGTTTTCCTGAAAATAGTTTGTACACACATTGGTTGAACAGAAATATCACATACATCATAGACCGTTATGCCCTAGAAGTGCTTTTATTTTTGGTATGCTGTTTGTAGTTTCCAAAAAGTTACTAATTGGCCACTTACCTGAACCATTGATGCCTTTTGGTAATCAGTGAAGTTGTAGTGATTTTGGTATTTTGTATGGAAGTCAAAATACTACATTGATTATATTTTGCTACTTTTATAACAAAAGATTTCACATTCAGTTGCACTTTCTTCAGATAATAAGCACCTTACTAAACCCATGTTACAAAACTCATTAGGGCTGGGAACGAATAAGGAATTCGATGTTCGAATATTCGTTTTCCATATTCGAATATTCGTTTTTACAACATTTGTTCCAATATTTCTCTTTGACGTATACGTATCCGAAATTGATTGCGTCGAATACTATACTACTTTAAAATGCTTGGAATAATCGTCGATTAAAAAGACCTTTATTGCTATGTCGAAGTTTTTTTAATTTATATATTGTAAATCGAGATATATGTTTACTTTTGAAATAAATTCATAATTTGATAGCCTTTTGTTCAGTAAACCCGACCGCTGTCTTATTAACGGGAGGTAACTCACGTGACTTGACTGACAACTCCACTTAATATGAATCATCGTAGCCATTTATCCCCAAAGACACATAATGATATTGAAACTTAACTTGTATTAAATATTTTCATTTATAATTTTAGATAAAGTTTAAAATATTCTTAAGATAAGTTTAGCTATAACGAGGTAAATATCACACGGAGTCTAGTCTACGGAATAAATATATTCTGACAGAATTTAGACACTTCATATGCTTTCATAACGCGCCGAATAATGCGTGCCAATTTATTCTTATTCACAAAATTTAAGACAATTATTGATTAATCGGAAAGATTTTAACACAGAAAACAATAAATTAGATAATTAAAATCGGAAAAATTTACATTATAAACTGTTCAACAGGTAAATTGCAAACTGTGAAACGGGTGCCCTTTTGATCAACTATACCCCAAAGTTTTCACAGTTAATTGGCGATAATTGTTGACACGCGTCATACAAACATTTGAACACCTGGTGAAGGAAAGGGCAAAGGTTTAATTTACGATCTGAATTGAAATTTGAAAGTAATGACAAAAAATGAAACATTTCTCCTTTTTTTTTCGAATATTCGTATTCGTTTTTCAATGTTCGAATATTCGGTAGTGTTTCGAATATTCGAATATAATTCCCGGCCCTAAAACTCATACATGTGCTTTCAAGAAACAACAAGCAATTATCATAGTATTGCAAGCAATCCATAAGTCCCCTACCGGTTAGAACCCCATCAACATTCTGAAGGGCCATTGGCCATTCACTAGTGTTTCAATTTTTCTCTATTTTAAGTAAATTTGTTGGAAAAGTTCTTTAAAAGTGATCACAGGAAACAGTTTTTATGAACAGACAGACAGACGGACTGAAGGACACTCTAAAGTTAATATTTGAAACATCCCTGTTACCAAAATATAACATTTTAAAAGCAAAATTCTTAAAGAGGAGATAACTCTTGAATTAAAGATGCAATTTCATAAAAATTTTTAGCTCTTTTTGACTAATCACAAATATTGTTATATTTGCCATGTTTTAAGCCTATTTGTTGCCAAGGCAACTGATATTTTTTCAAAATAGGAAGAACAGATAAGACATGCATAATCTCAAGACTGCTATCTACCCATATGTCAAGTTTCATAAAAATATTTCCAGTACTTTTTGAGTTTTCACTGGATTCAGTTTATGTGTAAAATTTGCCATATTTTCAGTCTATGTGTTGCCATAGCAACCAGAATTTTCAACATAGGAAGAAAAGACAAGAACCGGTTGAACCGGGTGATGCTCCCCGAGAAGGTTCTGGACACAGGAAAGTATAAAAAAAATGAACAAAGGGCAATAACTCCAAAATTACACCAGGCTTTGTTTAGGTTCTTGAAGCGTTGCAGTTCTATCCAATTATATCTAGCTACCTACAAAAGTTTCATGTTGATATCTCTAATAGTTTTAAAGTAATGTCCAGGACAAAAGTCAAAAAGTAAAAATAAACAAAGGGCAATTTACTTCAAATAAGGCAAGGCAGAGTAATGATTCTTAAGCACTGCACTTCCACCCAATGAGACCTATCTATCTACAAAGTTTCATGTTGATATCTCTTATAATTTTAGAATAATGTTCCCAGACAAAGTTCAAAGTGTCAAAATGAACAAAGGGGCAATAACTACAAAAGAAGGCAAGACAGTGTTACAGTTCTTGTGCACTGCAAACTTACTCAATGAGATCTTATCTACCTACAAAGTTTCATGTTGATATCTCTTATACATTAAGAAAATATGTCCCGGACAAAGTTCAAAGTGTAAAAAATAAACAAAGGGGGATAATTCAAAATTAGGCAAGGCAGAGTTTAAGGTTCTTGTTCACTGCACACCTACTCAATGAGATCTATATACCTACAAAGTTTCATGTTGATACCTCTTATACTTTTAGAGTTATGTCCCGGACAAAGTTCAAAGTGTAAAATAAACAAAGGGGGATAATTCAAAAAATAGACAAGGCAGAGTTACGGTTCTTGTGCACTGCATACCTACTCAATGAGATCTATCTACCTACAAAGTTTCATGTTGATACCTCTTATACTTTTAGAGTTATGTCCCGGACAAATTTCAAAGTGTAAAATAAACAAAGGGGGATAATTCAAAAATTAGGCAAGGCAGAGTTACAGTTCTTGTGCACTGCACACCTACTCAATGAGATCTATCTACCTACAAAGTTTCATGTTGATACCTCTTATACTTTTAGAGTTATGTCCTGGACAAAGTTCAAAGTGTAAAATAAACAAAGGGGGATAATTCAAAAATTAGGCAAGGCAGAGTTACGGTTCTTGTGCACTGCACTTCTACTCAATGAGATCTATCTACCTACAAAGTTTCATGTTGATACCTCTTATACTTTTAGAGTTATGTCCCGGACAAATTTCAAAAGTGTAAAATAAACAAAGGGGGGTAATTCAAAAATTAGGCACAGGCAGAGTTTACGGTTCTTGTGCACTGCACACCTACTCAATGAGATCTATCTACCTACAAAGTTTCATGTTGATACCTCTTATTCTTTTAGAGTTATGTCCCGGACAAAGTTCAAAGTGTAAATTAAACAAAGGGGGATAATTAAAAAATTAGGCGAGGCAGAGTTACGGTTCTTGTGCACTGCACACCTACTCAATGAGATCTATCTACCTACAAAGTTTCATGTTGATACCTCTTATACTTTTAGAGTTATGTCCCGGACAAAGTTCAAAAGTGTAAAAAAAATAAACAAAGGGGAATAATTCAAAAATTAGGCAAGGCAGAGTTACGGTTCTTGTGCACTGCACACCTACTCAATGAGATCTATCTACCTACAAAGTTTCATGTTGATACCTCTTGTTGTTTCAAAGTTATGTCCCCGGACAAGAAAAGGGGACGGACTGGAAAAGACGGACGGACGGACAAGGGGGCGACTATATGCTCCCCCGAAATTTTTTCGGGAGCAAATAAAAAAGACGTGCATAATCTCAAGACTGCCATCTACCCATATGTCAAGTTTCATAAAAATATTTCCAGTTCTTTTTGCGTTATCACTGCGGACCCAGTTTATGTGTAAAATTTGCCATTTTTTCAGCCTATTTGTTGCCATAGCAACCAGAATTTTCATCCATAAGGAAGAAAAAGAAAAAGACGTGCATAATCTCAAGACTGCCATCTACCCATATGTCAAGTTTCATAAAATATTTCCAGTACTTTTTGCGTTATCGCGGGATCCAGTTTATGTGTAAAATTTGCCATATTTTCAGCTTATTTGTTGCCATAGCAACCAGAATTTTCAACATAGGAAGTAAAGAAAAAGACATGCATAATCTCCATACTGCCATCTATCCATATACCAAGTTTCATAAAAATATTTTCAGTACTTTTTAAGTTATAGCGGGATCCAGTTTTGTGGACAGACGGACTGATGGACTGACAGACAGACGGACGGACAGAGGGTAAACCTACTCTAAAAAAAATATTCATTTCTGAGGCAAAATGTGCATTTATAATATTTACAAAGCCAAGATGGCACCATATTAGTGGTGTATCTTCATAATTGTTGCCTATTTGTTGAGAACCAGACAATTGAAGCTGTCTTGTGTACAGAAAAATCTGGTACACAAGTTCAATATTAGTTGTTCTATCTTTATTGGTGGGAGCATATTGAGAATTAAATTATCTTAAATATTTTAACCCAAGATTCACACAAACCAAATAACTAAAATGTATGGCAGTCACTGTATATCACTGACATTTTTTTTCATTTTGTTTCACTTTTTGGGCTCAAATTTTAATTCCAGAATGTAGCGAGATATAAAAACAAGAAAATATACTCCAATTGACCTTTAAAACACAGTCAAAACACCCATTTATTGCTCCGCGCCCACAGGCACAGAGCTATTTGTGTTTACTATTTTTTTGTCCATGGACCCGATTTTAATTAATTCATCCCATCGATTGACAGCTAAAAATAAATTCGGGAAGAAGAATTCCTTCTGATTTCTATTATGTAAAGTCATACATTGGTGTCCTCATTGGTGATTTGCAGCATGTCAAATTAATGAATGAGAACGGGAACAAATTTCACGAAAATCTATTTGTAGAAGTAGTTTTAGTTTAGAGCATTTGAAACTAAACGAAACGGTCATTCCGATCGCACTATGGTATTAAATAACAAACTCGAGAATTTTGCAAATAAACGAAGCGCAACCATATTCAACAACAAATCCTTATAAATTTATTAAAAAAAATTTTAAGGATGCCATTTTTACGAATTGAAATATTATAGTATAATCTTTTCCATAGGTCCTTTTCGGTAATTTTTTTTTTGCTCCCCTGATTGTATATGTCTGACTTTTTAACCGTAGATATTTAAATCGACCCAGATTTCCCGAATTTTTGATAGATTGATCTCCTAATAAATGATTTAACACTAGCATTCCTCATAGCAGTGACAGTCTTCCATTATATTGATAATGTTTCATAAGGGTGTAACGGTTAACCGGTATACCAATATATTGCAATATGAAAAAATAAATTTCGTACCACGGTACGATTTTTGGAAAACCGGTATTTTATAAAAATCATAATTTTCAATTAATTGCCTTCTAATTTTGTACAAATTTCACATAAAATTTTTAATTGGCAAATTTTGTTGGCGCCAACGTAAGATAAACGTATCCGACCACTAGTACACTTAAAAGTCAATAAGCGGCCCAGATGTGAAAGGTCACACACGACTAGTTTTGTTTATCAAATTGTGTGACACTTTACTTTCTATTTATTCCTTACATTTTTATTAAGTTTCTACTAAAAATATATACATATAATAATATATAAATGTTACTCCATCTTTACATCAAAACATATACACAACAATACGTATTGCAATATATTGCAATACGCTTGAGCAAAATGGCAATATATTGCAATACCGTTTTTGCTGTATTGTTACACCCCTAAATTGTTTCACCATATCAACATGTCATGCAAATTTATTCATGATTTTTAATGTACCATTATTTTTATAAACGGGTATAACAAAAAAAAAAAAAATTCATTCTAGTGTGTGAAGATTTCAGTATTTATCTGGGACTTGAAATATAACTACATTATCTTAAGTCTTAATTTGACATGAAAAATACACTACAGCCTCATTATAACTTATACTTTTACTTACTGTTCAATGAATATCAACATTATCTTTTTCTTAAACAATTCAATGATGTAAACATATATTATATTCACAAATTATACTAATTTTATTTAAAAGAAACAAAAAACTTTCGAACGAAAAACAAATCATGAATGTAGTGTAAACAGTTAGCCATTAGTGTAATGGCGTTTGATTAACTAGGGAACACTACTAAAGCTTTAGTTGTGTCCCCTAGTTAATTAAACGCCAATTACTTCCTGTCTTGGCCACTCTATTTACAGTGCAGGATTCTAAATTGATTTTGGGCTTGTGTGGTTTTTTTTATTTCAGCGAGGTTTACATGTCAAAGATATGTGTGTGAATTTTAGTTTATTTATACTCACTACCGGTTGCCCATGTCACAGTTATGATATGAATTTGAGATTTTGAAAACAATTTGATGCCTGACTGATGGACAGGTAAAACAACAAAAGAGCGGATAAACGCTTACCTGGGCATGTTTTTCACACCTTTGGTGATCATAAATGTCCTAATAACAATTGTTTATTGTACTTGACTGTCAAATTGAAAAAGCGTTAAATCTAGATCTACTTAATTTTTATTTTGGGAGCAAAGGTCTATGAGCGCTATACCGAGATTAGCGTTATAACGAAGAGCGATATATCGAGGCTACAGTGTATTTATGTAATATTAGTCCCTTTCGTTACTATTTTTATACTGTTTGTACATTTGTTACAAGTATAATAATAAAAAGAACAACAAAAGACTTTGTTTATTTTGTCCTTCCATTTATCTATTATATACAATTCCGGTTAAATCTAATTTAGAAAAATATGGTCATCAGATGTCTCTTAGTTCATCGTCACTTGCTGCATTTCTTGCTTGGACGCCCTTTGATGCTTTGCATCAATGCTTTTCTTGTTATATCATGATATATCATTTGCCACGAAACATGTAACAGACATTTAACAAGAGCCACCGCCGGGCGGGGGCAACGCTTGACTTATTACTTTTTCTAAAAGCAAACAAAGAAAGGTTTGGACATATCTCAACGTTTCCTTTTTATCAATTTAGTCGGTCTGTCTTGTCACATTAGTTTTGTTAATCTATTTTGTTTATATATATAAACGGACGGTGACTTTGACCCTAGGGGGTCCAAATGCAATACAAACCCTGGTCTTCATATAAGCTTCCTATACACCAAATTCGATTACAATATCTCATTCCTAACTCTTAGTTATTTTCCGGAAACCATTTTTCTATTTTAAGTAACAGTGACCTTGACCCATGGGGGTCCAAATGCAATACCAACCAAGGTCTTCATATAAGCTTGCTATACACCAAGTTTGATTACAGTATCTCATTCCTAACTAAAGTTACTGTCAAAAAAACATTTTTCTATTTTTGGAAACAGTGACCTTGACCTCAGGGGGCCCAAATGCAATACAAGAGGGCCATGATGGCCCTGAGGTCGCTCACCTGTATATAGTCCCCCACCCCCCCCCGGGCCAATTTTTACCCAAGGGCTTTTATTTGAACAGACTTGGTAGACACCCATAAGAAGATGTTTCATGCTAAACATCTAAGTTCTAGCTCATTGGGGTTTTTAAAAGAAGATTTTTTAAGTTTTTACTATACACATATAGTTAAAAACAATGACACCCCTGGGGCAGGGCCAGTTTTGACCCCCGGGCTTTTATTTGAACAAACTTTGTAGATATTTACTTAAAGATGTTTCATGTATAATATCTAAACTCAAGCTATTTGGGTTTTTTCAAAGAAGATTTTTAAGTTTTTGCTATATACACATATAAGGAAAATCAATGACCCCCGGGGCGGGCCAGTTTTGACCCCAGGGCTTTTATTTGAACAAACTTGGTAGACACCATTAGAACATGTTTCATGCTAAATATCTTAGCTCTAGCTCTTTGGTTCTTTAAAAGAAGATTTTTTTAAGTTTTTACTATATGCATATAGGGAAAATCAATGACCCCCTGGGGCGGGGCCAATTTTGACCCCAGGGCTTTTATTTGAACAAACTTGGTAGACACTCATTAGAAGATGTTTCATGCTAAATATCTTAGCTCTAGCTCTTTGGTTCTTTAAAAGAAGATTTTTTAAGTTTTTACTATATGCATATAGGGAAAATCTATGACCCCCTGGGACGGGGCCAATTTTGACCCCAGGGCTTTTATTTGAACAAACTTGGTAGACATTCACTAGAAGATGTTTCATGCCAAATATCTAAGCTCTAGCTCTTACGGTTCTTTAAAAGAAGATTTTTTAAGTTTTTACTATATGCATATAGGGAAAATCAATGACCCCCCGGGGCAGGGCCAATTTTGACCCCAGGGCTTTTATTTGAACAAACTTGGTAGACACTCACTAGAAGATATTTCATGTCAAATATCTTAGCTCTAGCTCTTTGGGTTCTTTAAAAGAAGATTTTTTAAGTTTTTACTATATGCATATAGGGAAAATCTATGACCCCCTGGGGCAGGGCCAATTTTGACCTCAGGGCTTTTATTTGAACAAACTTGGTAGACACTCATTAGAAGATGTTTCATGCTAAATATCTTAGCTCTAGCTCTTTGGGTTCTTTAAAAGAAGATTTTTTAAGTTTTTACTATATGCATATAGGGAAAATCAATGACCCCCTGGGGCGGGGCCAATTTTGACCCCAGGGCTTTTATTTGAACAAACTTGGTAGACATTCACTAGAAGATGTTTCATGCCAAATATCTAAGCTCTAGCTTTTACAGTTCTTTAAAAGAAGATTTTTTAAGTTTTTACTATATGCATATAGGGAAAATCAATGACCCCCCGGGCCGGGGCCAATTTTGACCCCAGGGCTTTTATTTGAACAAACTTGGTAGACACTCACTAGAAGATGTTTCATGCCAAATATCTTAGCTCTAGCTCTTTGGGTTCTTTAAAAGAAGATTTTTTAAGTTTTTACTATATGCATATAGGGAAAATCTATGACCCCCTGGGACGGGGCCAATTTTGACCCCAGGGCTTTTATTTGAACAAACTTGGTAGACATTCACTAGAAGATGTTTCATGCCAAATATCTAAGCTCTAGCTCTTACGGTTCTTTAAAAGAAGATTTTTTAAGTTTTTACTATATGCATATAGGGAAAATCAATGACCCCCCGGGGCGGGGCCAATTTTGACCCCAGGGCTTTTATTTGAACAAACTTGGTAGACACTCACTAGAAGATATTTCATGTCAAATATCTTAGCTCTAGCTCTTTGGGTTCTTTAAAAGAAGATTTTTTAAGTTTTTACTATATGCATATAAGGAAAATCTATGACCCCCTGGGACAGGGCCAATTTTGACCTCAGGGCTTTTATTTGAACAACTTTGGTAGACACTCATTAGAAGATGTTTCATGCTAAATATCTTAGCTCTAGCTCTTTGGGTTCTTTAAAAGAAGATTTTTTAAGTTTTTACTATATGCATATAGGGAAAATCAATGACCCCCTGGGGCGGGGCCAATTTTGACCCCAGGGCTTTTATTTGAACAAACTTGGTAGACATTCACTAGAAGATGTTTCATGCCAAATATCTAAGCTCTAGCTTTTACAGTTCTTTAAAAGAAGATTTTTTAAGTTTTTACTATATGCATATAGGGAAAATCAATGACCCCCCGGGCCGGGGCCAATTTTGACCCCAGGGCTTTTATTTGAACAAACTTGGTAGACACTCATTAGAAGATGTTTCATGCCAAATATCTCAGCTCTAGCTCTTTGGGTCCTTTAAAAGAAGATTTTTTAAGTTTTTACTATATGCATATAGGGAAAATCAATGACCCCCTGGGGCGGGGCCAATTTTGACCCTAGGGCTTTTATTTGAACAAACTTGGTAGACACTCATTAGAAGATGTTTCATGCCAAATATCTCAGCTCTAGCTCTTACGGTTCTTTAAAAGAAGATATTTAAAGATTTTTCTTTCGGTTGCCATGGCAACCAGTTCTGCATGAAATGGAATTCTTTGAACAATCTTGATAGAGCTTCAATCAAAGAGTATTCCTGCCAAGTTTCATTAACATTGGCCTTGCGGTATCATAGAAGATGTCCTTAGAATATTTAAAATGTGGACGGACGACGGACACCATTTGGTTGGCCATCCTAAAAGCTCACCTGCACTTTGTGCAAGGTGAGCTAAAAAACCCAGGTCTTCATATAAGCTTGCTATATGCCAAGTTTGATAACAATATCTCATTCCTATCTCTAGTTATTGTCCGGAAACCATTTTTCTATTTTTAGAAACGGTGACCTTGACCCCTGGGGGTCCAAATACAAACCAACCGGAGTTTCCACATAAGGTTGCTATATACCAAGTTTGATTACAATACCTCATTCCAAACTCTAGTTATCGTCCAGAAACCATGATGTGGACCAGCGGACGGACCGATCGACCGACAAGCTGACTCCTATATACCCCCCCCCTTAAACTTCGTTTGTGGGAGTATAATAAACTTATACAGGAAAATATAGACATATATACAGTACGATTTAGATTGTAAAGATCAGAAAATACTACTGAGCTAACAGCCCTTTGATTTTGTATTGGAATTACTTACCATAACAGGTAGGCATCAGCAAAAGCATATTTTTTAAAACAAGAATTTGTAACAGAGTTACCAACGTCCCCCACCCCGGGAGTTTTATATGAAGCATAAAATTGTGCTATTTCAAAAGATCGAGGTATGGATCTCCGGACATTCAGTCCAAAATTATGATCAATGCTAGATCTGCAAATGTAACAATAAATATGTTAAAAAAATAAAATGAAACACGGAATTTAAAAATCTATCATGTTAAGATTTGACCTCTAAGTGTGACCTTGACCTTGGAGGTAGGGGAGCAGGTGTTGTGCATGACATAACGTCTTATTATTGAGACTATTTGTGCCAAGTATTTTCAAAATCCCTTGAACTATGAAGAAGTTATAGATTGGACACAAAATATACCCTATGACAGACTATGTAAATCTTTGACCTCTAAGTGTGACCTTGACCTTGGAAGTAGGGACACAGATGTTACGCATGACATATCATCTAATCTCATCTAATCATTGTGACTATTTGTGCCAAGTATTTTCAAAATCCCTTAATCTATGAAGAAGTAATGGACGGGACAAAAAATATACCAAATAACAGACTCTGTTAACCTTTGACCTGTAAGTGGGACCTTGACCTTAAGAGGTAGGGGTGCAGGTGTTGTACCTGACATATCGGCTTATTATTGTGACTTTATGTGCCAAGTTATTTCAAAATCCCTTGAACTATGAAGAAGTTCAAGATTCGACACAAAATATACCCTATAACAGACTATGTTAATTTTTGACCTCTAAGTGTGACCTTGACCTTGGAGGTAGGGATGCAGGTGTTGCGCATGACATATCCTCTTATTATAGTGACTATTTGTGCCAAGTATTTTCAAAATCCTTTGATCTATGAAAAAGTTATAGAACTGACACAAAATATACCCTGTAACAGACTATGTAAGTATTTGACCTCCAAGTGTGACCTTGACCTTGGAGGTAGGTGACTGGTTTTTGCGCATGACACATCATCTGATTATTGTGAACAATTATGGCAAGTATTTACAAAAGTCCTTCATAGATACGAAAGTTATGGACTGGACACGACATATACCCTCAAATAGACCACGACATATACCCTCAAATAGACAATGTTGACCTTGAATGAGCAAGTACGACCTTGACCCTCAAGGTACGGGTCTGGTTGTTGCGCATGACACATGGTCTTATTATAACAAACATTTGTGCCAAGTTATCTCAAATTCCTTTGATAAATGACAAAGTTATGGACTGGACACAAAATATACCCTGTAACAGACTATGTTAATATTTGACCTCCAAGTGTGACCTTGAAGGTAGGTGACTGGTCTTTGCGCATGAAACATCGTCTGATTATTGTGAACAATTATGGCAAGTATTTACAAAATCCCTTCATAGATAAGAAAGTTATGGACCGGACACGACATATACCCTCAAATAGGCAATGTTGACCTTGAATGAGCAAGTGTGACCTTGACCCTGGAGGTAGGGGTCTGGTTGTTGCGCATGACACATCGTCTTATTATAATTAACATTTGTGCCAAGTTATTTCAAATTCCTTTCATAAGTGACAAAGTTATGGACCGGACACGAAAGTGCGACGGACGGACAGACGGACGGACAGAGCCTATTTCTATATCCCCCTTTTTTCCTCGAAAAGGCGGGGGACAATTAAGTATCTAGTCCCTCTATCATAGACAGTGCATACGTTAAGTATAATTATGCAAATTTAAATGATTTACAAAACATTCGGAATAATGTACAATAGTACTAAATCTTCAAGTAAATAGAAAATGACCTGTGTGTAGGAATGATTTGGTAAGGTATCTGTAATGAGCCCATTTTTTTTTTGCACGGAGCTTCTCAATTGCTGCATTGCAGCAACATTTATACTTGTACTACATATATTTCAGAGCCAAGTTCATGTACATCTAGACAATTCAATACTAACCACTATCAAATTTGATGAAGTCCTTGATTTTCCCAGAAGCAATGTCAACCATCACAGTGTCATGGACCTTGACCAATGGATCAGGGTACCGGATAGTTCGGCCATCACTGGTTGTTACATATGGGATCCCCTTTGGTCCAATTTCTTGTTTCCTGACACGACATAATTTGTACTGAAACAACAAAAGTACATAAAAATGAAATGAAAATTCTAGCAATGCCATTGGAATCATTGCTGTACTGCAAGCAATACATTACGAGAAAAAATATTAATATTTTTTGCTTTTATGCAGCCAATTTTTTTTCCACATTTTCTTGGTAGCTTTAAAGTCACACCTATAATATAATTGGTTATATGACGACTTTCTTGCTTTACTGGTGGAGGAACACCTAAAATGCCCATCTAAACATTATTTCATCCAAGAGTGGGCATGAGTAGAACCACTGTTTTTCCTTATGATAGCTGGACAGCTCCCTCATGTAAGAATTTGAAGTCTCTGGTGGGATAACAAACTAAAGCAGTGAAGGCAAGCAACACCCACTATATTCACCTACACTCAACTAATGTTCAAACTAAACCAAGTTTTATAATAGTATAAAAAGGAGATATTTACACATTCAATGTGTTAATTTTATCTCTTCGACACACAGTGCAAATGTCAGATCTTCACTGCTTCGCAAATTAAATGTTTTGTGTGTTGATTGCCTATCAGATTGTCGGTCGATTGTATGGTAGGCCGACAATGCACACTTTTTTTTAAATTAAATAATGGGAGTAAAATAATCCATCAAGATATATTCCATCCATGATCATGAATTTTACAAGTTGTACAAATTTTACACACAGGACATAAAACTTGCAACCTTTATTATCAGGATAGTGTAGATCAATTGAAAATTGTGTAACTGTTAAAGATAATTAAATAATGAATTTTGATCAATTGAAAATTGTGTAACTGTTAAAGATAATTAAATAATGAATTTGATTTTCACACTATTAAATGTGATATAAACATTCCATTCATGTCCACTCTAATACTATAAATGTATTATACCATTAGCAAAACTTTGGTAATTTCACAGAACTATTGGGTCCAGATGAATTTTTTGCTTGGTATAGAATTGTTAGCTAATTTTGTAACTGAAACAGTCTCAATAAGACTGACATCTGCAAAATTAGAAAGATGGTATGCAGAATAGGTGTTTAGTTTCATACAAAACTAGTTGCAGTTTCAATTCTTCCAAAATTGCCAAGTAACATGTCATCAATGTACAGCCAGTGAGATTTGCTTAATATGTCATGCAGTATCTATATTAATCATCTCCAGTGATTGGTTAGCATAAATATACGGATAATACTCTAGTATAATCCAGCATGCCCACTCGAACTTCAAATGTAGGGGTACATGTACCCACTGTCATTAACAAGAGCCCGGTTTGAGCCGGGTGATGCTCCCAGAATAGGTTTTGGACACAGGAAAGTACACCTCTTGTAGTTTCAGAGTTATGTCCCTTGAAAAAGTTCAAAGTGCAATAATTGCAAAATTAGGCAAGGCAGAGTTACTATTCTTTGCACTGCACTTTTAATCAATGTGATATATCAACCTTCAAAGTTTCTTGATGATATCTCTTATGATTTCCGAGTTATGTCCCAGACAACTGCAAAAAGTAAAAATAAACAAAAGGCAATAACTCCAGAATTAGGCAAGGCAGAGTTATAATTCTTGTGCACTGCACATCTACCCATTAAGATATATCTACCTACAAAATTTCATGTTGATATCTCTTATAGTTTTACAGCTATGTCCTGGACAAGATTTTTATAAAAGGGGAGATAATTCAAAAATGTTTCATCTTGATATCTCTTATAGTTTTATAGTTATGTTCTGGACAAAGTTCAAAGTGTTAAAATTAACAAAGGGCAATAACTCCAAAATTAGGAAAAAAAGAGTTATTGTTCTTATGCACTGCACATCTACCTATTGAGATCTATTCACCTACAAAGTTTCATGTTGATATCTCTCATAGTTAGCTCCCACGAAATTTTTCGGGGAGCATAAAAATTGTGGGTACATTTCAAAATCTGGGAGTACACAGAAGTTTAAACTGGAGTTTGTATTACCATTTTTGTAATAAAGATATAAATGAACAGCTGTTTTACTAGTATTACTTCCGACTAACACAGGCAAGAACTCATCACTAGAGGTAGCAATATGGCAGACAATACAGTCACTGATCTAGAGTCCATATATACTGTATGCTTATTACCCATAACCAAAATTTTGTTTATCTGAAATTGGGTACATTTATTTCAAAAGGTCAATTGTTTATACTTTTTATTTCATATCACATTTATAAAGTTCACAATTGAAGTTAATTGTTAGAAAAATCAAGTGACAAACTTTTTGTTGATCATTTGAGAACTCGAAATACCTTTTGGCAGTTGTTAATAACTAATACTTTTTTTCTGAAGACAGTACATGTGACGTTTAGACATGGCTAAAATATTTACAAATTGGACCGAGATGACTTCTTGAAAACAGACATGCTATTAAGACTGGGTTTAGACTGTTCCTGACAATTGGTAGATGGCAACAATATTTAGTTGATATGAATATATGGCTATCCCAAACTTTCATTCTGCGTATATATACCCCTTGCTTACAACTTTTTAAGCATGTATGTATAATTTTGTGCCTAAATTAAGCAATGTAGTACATGAATGGGAATGCAGATAATCATAAATGAATGTTTGTTGGTTAAGTAAGTTGTACATTTCCACTAAAATAAGTTTATTTTTAAGTGTCATTGTTTACATTTGTGAAATGAATCAGCTAGGTAAAACATGTGGCACAGGTGTACAGCATGCATCAGGGTCAAAACTCAATTATTATGAGTACACCCCCCCCCTTCTCCCCAATGCAACCGAATAGACATTTGTATGAATAAGATCTTGAAAATATTGATCTGTGACATTTAAGTGACATTATGGTAAGATTTAAATATTTTATTCATATAATTTCTTTGTGTGTGGGGTACTAGTTACTGACCTGGCTATATGCTGACTACCTGTGGGATGGAGCAAACCCAGGAGTTAAACTCAATGAACAAGTCTGAAGACCTTGTCTTTAATTTATTTACTATTTTTCATTTGAATCAGAGACCTACATTACAATATAGCTCTCTATGAATGTAATATCATAAATATTATGGGCATGTGAATATCTGTCTGGGCCTACAACTTCACCTAGGTCAAATGCCAAAATGGTCTATGACTAAGAGTTATTTAGCAGACTGTTTAACAGGGTTTTTTTTCTTTATATAACTACTACCCTAAAACGGTACCATTCCCAATAGAAAATAGACATTAAAATTCCCAATTTCCAATGTTAAATTCCCAAAATGGCTGTTCAAAATGCCCACAAGGCTAAGTGATTTTTCTAAAATCATTTAAATCCAACATATTCATATAAATCACCACTCAATAGTTCTATTTTGACAGTAGAAGCTGTTAGATATCTTTTTTTATGATGTCTAATCTCATTTGTAGCTGAAACAAGAGGGCCATAATGGCCCTGAGGTCGCTCACCTGTATATAGCCCCCCCCCCCCCCCCGCCCAATTTTTACCCAAGGGCTTTTATTTGTTTATTTGAACAGACTTGGTAGACACCCATAAGAAGATGTTTCATGCAAAACATCTAAGTTCTAGCTCATTAGGTTTTTTAAAAGAAGATTTTTTAAGTTTTTATTATACACATATAGTTAAAAACAATGACACCCCTCGGGCAGGGCCAGTTTTGACCCCTGGGCTTTTATTTGAACAAACTTTGTAGATATTTACTTAAAGATGTTTCATGCTTAATATCTAAACTCTAGCTATTTGGGTTTTTTCAAAGAAGATTTTTAAGTTTTTGCTATACACATATAAGGAAAATCAATGACCCCCGGGGCGGGCCAGTTTTGACCCCAGGGCTTTTATTTGAACATACTTGGTAGACACCCATTAGAGCATGTCTCATGCTAAATATCTTAGCTCTAGCTCTTTGGGTTCTTTAAAAGAAGATTTTTTAAGTTTTTACTATATGCATATAGGGAAAATCAATGACCCCCTGGGGCGGGGCCAATTTTGACCCCAGGGCTTTTATTTGAACAAACTTGGTAGACATTCACTAGAAGATGTTTCATGCCAAATATCTAAGCTCTAGCTCTTACGGTTCTTTAAAAGAAGATTTTTTAAGTTTTTACTATATGCATGTAGGGCAAATCAATGACCCCCGGTGCCGGGCCAATTTAGACCCCAGGGCTTTTATTTGAACAAACTTGGTAGACATTCACTAGAAGATGTTTCATGCCAAATATCTTAGCTCTAGCGCTTTCGGTTCTTGAAAAGAAGATTTTTTAAGTTTTTACTATATGCATATAGGGAAAATAAATGACCCACTTGGGGCAGGGCCAATTTGGACCCCAGGGCTTTTATTTGAACAAACTTGGTAGACATTCACTAGAAGATGTTTCATGCCAAATATCTAAGCTCTAGCTCTTACAGTTCTTTAAAAGAAGATTTTTTTAACTTTTTACTATATGCATATAGGAAAAATCAATGACCCCCTGGGGCGGGGCCAATTTTGACCCCAGGGCTTTTATTTGAACAAACTTGGTAGACATTCACTAGAAGATGTTTTATGCCAAATATCTAAGCTCTAGCTGTGACGGTTCTTTAAAAGAAGATTATTTAAGTTTTTGCTATACACATATAAGGAAAATCAATGACCCACCCAGGGCGGGGCCAATTTTGACCCCAGGGCTTTTATTTGAACAAACTTGGTAGACATTCACTAGAAGATGTTTCATGCCAAATATCTAAGCTCTAGCTCTTAAAGTTCATTAAAAGAAGATTTTTTAAGTTTTTACTATATGCATATAGGGAAAATCAATGACCCCCCAGGGCGGGGCCAATTTTGACCCCAGGGCTTATATTTGAACAAACTTGGTAGACATTCACTAGAAGATGTTTTATGCCAAATATCTTAGCTCTAGCTCTTTGGGTTCTTTAAAAGAAGATTTTTTAAGTTTTTACTATATGCATATAGGGAAAATCAATGACCCCCTGGGGCTGGGCCAATTTTGACCCCTGGGCTTTTATTTGAACAAACTTGGTAGACACTCATTAGAAGATGTTTCATGCCAAATATCTAAGCTCTAGCTCTTAAAGTTCATTAAAAGAAGATTTTTTAAGTTTTTACAATATGCATATAGGGAAAATCAATGACCCCCTGGGGCGGGGCCAATTTTGACCCCAGGGCTTTTATTTGAACAAACTTGGTAGACACTCACTAGAAGATGTTCCATGCCAAAAATAATCTTAGCTCTAGCTCTTACGGTTCTTTAAAAGAAGATTCTTTAAGTTTTTACTATATGCATATAGGGAAAATCAATGACCCCCGGGGCGGGGCCAAATTTTAACCCCAGGGCTTTTATTTGAACAAACTTGGTAGACACTCATTAGAAGATGTTTCATGCCAAATATCTAAGCTCTAGCTCTTAGGGTTGTTTAAAAGAAGATATTTAAAGATTTTTCTTTCGGTTGCCATGGCAACCAGAGTTCTGCATGGAATTAAATTCTTTGAACAATTTTTAAAGGTGACCACCAAAGGAACATTCCTGTGAAGTTTGGATGAAATTGGCTCAGTGGTTTATGAGGAGATGTCATTTAAAGCAAAAGTTTACGGACGGACGACGGACACCGGACGGACGGACGCCGGACGCACCATTTCCAAAGTAGAGAAAAAAAACGCTGTTTATATACAAATATATTAAACAATATACCTTGGCTTCTTCTGGTTTAATTCTGTGCACTGTGAACCTTCCTTTAACATCGTACAACAGACGGAAATTCTCACCAGTCTTTTCAATGCTGATAACATCTACAAATTTTAAATACATTATTGGCAAACCAAATTCTGATTTGAAGACAGTTTGTTTGTTTCATTTTACGCCTTTTTCTAACAGTATTTCAGTCATATAGGCTGGTAGTTTCCTAACCATCGTTACTAGAGAGTTACACCAGTACTAGACTACCTTCCTCCGCGCTAAACTACCAAAGCATCTACTGGGGATCAAACCCACGCCAGAGTGGTAACTAGATTAGAGGTCATCGACTCTTAACCCCTGGACCACAGAGGTGGTTTATAAACTTTTTTTTCTATGTATCAACTGTTGGTAATGCAGTTTCTGTAAAAGTTACATACTGCGACCGTCAGCAGACTTTGCTCTTAGCATTAGTTTGACCAGAAATTTTATAAACAAAAAAATTTCTGGCTTCGATAATGCTTCACTGTATAATTGCTTTAAATTCAAGGACAAAAATATTCATTCAACAGCTTTTTTTACACTGCATAACAAAACATGTCTATTTTAATAAAAGTAAAATCTCAAAACCATTTTTCTTAAAATTCTTAACTGTTGCTTTATTATAACTATTATATTTACAATGCATGCTTCATGCAAAATACCACTGAAACTAAGGTATTAAGTATCCTTACTATTTAGAAAAGTAAATCTGATTATTGTGCTAACATTCAACTGAAGTTTTGTAATAATTTTCAACAGCCTCTTAGGTCTATAAAATAGCAATGTTCACAGCATACAAAAAGATTTAAAAAAGTTTCATCCTTCTTTTGTTTCTTGCCAGGGACGACTTTACATGATTTTTCCCAGACACTTGTCTGAACTCTTTCTGACAATCATGTATTTTTTGTTCTTTGAACATAAAGAGGATGCAAAACCTTGAATAATGCAATTTACTTGCTGTCAATTTTGTCTTAAAAAAGTCTTATTTACATCTGGTAGTATTTAATTAGCAAACTGTAAATTGTCTAAATGATGATCCAAATTAAATGGTTGCAGTTACATCATTGTTTATTTAGCATGCCAACATACATGAACATTTATAGACTATTAAAGTAAATCACTATTCAAAATCAACAGGCAAGGAAAATCTTAATATTGTGATATCAAATTTAAGCTGAAAAATTGTTAATGTGTTTACTCCAAATTTGTATCTACTGTTGGTAATGCAACTTCTGTAAATGGTACAGGCTGCGACCGTCAGCAGAATTTTCTTTTGGCACTAGTTTGACCAGAAATAAAATATATATTGCTGGCTTCGATAAATGCCTACAACACTATCTTATTCAGGGTCCTCAATCAGGGCCAAAACACCATTTTTGGGGAAGGGGCCTCAGCCTTTTTCTTGGGGAAAATATGCGTGATTTTGGCATACTTTGGGAAAAGGGGTCTCAAAATTTAACACAAACTTTTAACAAGTTCTTCAAAATAGAAAAGCAAAAAGCACTGGGAAATACTAATAAGGCAGTAAAAGACCTTAATTCAACACAATCTTTTAATTTTGTTCTAAATTCTGTGGGAAATTTCAAAAGACTGGGGAATTTTGAGGACCAAACTGGGGAAAAAAGAGGCTAGTTTGGTTGGGGAAGCAGCCTATATTCGGCCTCTACAAAGAAGGGTTTTTTGGCCCTGTCAATTCACAAGTTTTACATATTTTCCTATATAAAAAAAAAAATCCCACAAACAAGATAGCATTTTGGAAAAAAAGCTTTACTAAATGCCACTGCATTATACAACCAGTGACTATTCTAGGATTCGAAAAACGGGAGATTTTTATCTAAAAGTGGGAATTTATTACATTTGTGATCTTTTTTCTTCTATCTCCAAGTGAAATTTCCCCCTGCCTCTGAAAAAATAGGGGAGAATTCTCAAAAATATGAGTGAATCCCCCCATTCCCCCTCCTAGAATAGACACTGACAACACTAAAAAGTAGTAACAATGTTATTCCTTTTTTTTTCTCTATACAACTAAACTTTGTGATAATGCAAGTGTCGGGTGAATTTAGTGGAAAAGGTCATATGTCAGCAGGTCTGATGAAAGAAATGTGCAGATGTATCAATTTGCTGAATCAAAGAACTTTTTGCTGCTATTGTATGTTTGTGCAGAAAAATAATGCCCGAATTTCCCCCTCCTTTACAGACAAGTAGTCAAGTGTTCCTCCGAGAGCCCTGCTATTTTCCACTTTGCAGCTTATTTGTACTTTAATAGACTTAAGCTCTTTGTAATAAATTCTTACCCATGAATCCAGCTGGGTATCTAGTTTCTGTCCTGACTTTGCCATCGATCTTGATCAATCTTTGTTTAACTATCTTTTTCACTTCATCAGCTGTTAAAGCGTATTTCAACCTGTTACGGAGGAATACAATCAAGGGCAAGCATTCCCTTGATCTGTGTGGACCAGTGGCTGGCTTTGGTGCCTATGAAACACAAGAACAATCATTCAATGATATAATGTTGCCTGATGATAGCAATTAAGCAGACTTTTAGTGGAATTATTTAATAAACCTACTTATTTGATATACAAATACTATATTTCAATAACTTTGTATGCACCCTCCGTGTTACAACTTACTGCCACACTTCCTAACCTAGGAAAGTTTAGTTTTCCTAGAGTTTCTAATAGGAAGAGGCTTTTAATAGGTTTCTGTTCTAAAAGGTGAAAATCCCAGTAATCCCCATGTTTATCACAATCTTTTATACATTATCATATTAACAGGTCTAGGATTTCATGACATTTATGGACAGTCTGTAAATTTTTGGAAGATCCATAATTTTACAGACTTTTTCTTTATCTGTAAATTTATAGACATGAAGTAAGAAAATAGCATAATTATGCCCCCATTTCGAAGAAAAGGGGGTATAATGCTTTGCACTTGTCGGTCCGTCGGTCCGTAGACCAAATGGTTTCCGAGTGATAACTAAAGAACCCTTAGGCCTAGGAACTTCAAACTTGGTATGGTGATTGGTCATGATCAGTAGATGACTCCTATTGATTTTGGGGTCAAGGGGTCAAAGGTCAAGGTCACATTGACCTTGTGAGCAAACGGTTTCCGATCAATAACTAAAGAACCTTAAGGCCTAGGAACTTCAAACTTGGTATGGTGGATTGGTCATGATCAGTAGATGACCCTATTGATTTTGGGGTCAAGGGGTCAAAGGTCAAGGTCACATTGACCTTGAAAGCAAAAACGGTTTCCGATCAATAACTAAAGAACCTTAAGGCCTAGGAACTTCAAACTTGGTATGGTGATTGGTCATGATCAGTAGATGACCCTATTGATTTTGGGGTCAAGGGGTCAAAGGTCAAGGTCACATTGACCTTGTAGGTAAAAACGGTTTCCAATCAATAACTAAAGAACCTTAGGCCTAGGAACTTCAAACTTGGTATGGTGATTGGTTATGACCAATCAGATGACCCCTATTGATTTTGGGGTTAAGGGGTCAAAGGTCAAGGTCACATTGACCTTGTAGGTAAAAACGGTTTCCGATCAATAATGAAAGAACCCTTAGGCCTAGGGACTTCAACTTGAGATGGTGATTGGTCATGATCCAGTAGATGACCCCTATTGATTTTGGGGTCAAGGAGTCAAAGGTCAAGGTCACATTGACCTCTTAGGTAAAAACGGTTTCTGATCAATAACTAAAGAACCCTTAGGCCTAGGAACTTCAAACTTGGTATGGTGATTGGTCATGACCAGCAGATGACCCTTATTGATTTTGGGGTTAAGGGGTTAAAGGGCAAGGTCACATTGACCTTGTAGGTAAAAATGCTTTCCGATCAATAACTTAAGAACCCTTATGCCTAGGAACTTCAAACTTGGTATGGTGATTGGTCATGACCAGCAGATGACCTATTGATTTTGGGGTCAAGGGGTCAAAGGTCAAGGTCACATTGACCTTGTAGGTAAAAACGGTTTCCGAACAATTAACTAAAAACGCTTAGGCCTAGGAACTTCAACCTTTGTGTGATGATTGGTCATGACCAGTAGATGACCCCTATTGAGTTTTAGGTGAAGGGGTCAAAGGTCAAGGTCACATTGACCTTTTAAGTAAAAACGGTTTTCTGATCAATAACTCAAGAACACTTAGGCCTAGGAACTTCAAACTTGGTATGGTGATTTGTTATGACCAGCAGATTACTCCTATTGATTTTGGGATTAAAGGGTCAAAAGGTCAAGGTCACAATGACCTTGTAAGTAAAAAACGGTTTCTGATCAATAACTAAAGAAACGCTTCGGCCTAGGAACTTCAAACTTGGCATGGTGATTGGTCATGACCAGCAGATGACCCCTATTGATTTTGGGGTCAAAGGTCAAGGTCACATTGACCTTGTATGTTAAAACGGTTTCCGATCAATAATAAGAGAACCCTTTAGGCCTAGGAACTTCAACCTAGGCATGGTGATTGGTCATGACCCAGCAGATGACCCTATTGATTTTGGGGTCAAGGGGTCAAAGGTCAAGGTCACATTGACCTTGTAGGTAAAAACGGTTTCTGATCAATTTACTAAAAACGCCTAGGCCTAGGAACTTCAAACTTTGTATGATGATTGGTCGTGACCAGCAGATGACCCCTATTGAGTTTTGGGTCAAGAGGTCAAAGGTCAAGGTCATGACCAGTAGATACTTTATAACCCTTATTAATTGTTTGATCACTGGGTCAGAAGTCATGCATTATAACCTTATCACATGACTAATTGGCTGCTGATAGGGGGCATACATGTTTTACAAACATATCTTGTTTGCATTAAATTTGAAAGCCATTGTTAAAATAAATAAGGTTAGAAATTATATGAATAAATGTACAGTATGGTAAGATTCAGAACAATTTGATCACTAATTTGATCACTTTCAATTTTCAACAGCAAATTTCACATTGAATATCTTTAAATTTATGGACTGAAAAATCTTTAAAATTTTAGACTTTCTATAAATTTACGCAGTCCATAAATATCAAGAAATCCTAGACCTGATTAATACAAATATGGAATGACTTAAGCAGTGTTGCATCTAGAATTTCAAAATTATGGGGGTTTGTCCCCCACTCAATTGAAAAATGTGGGGGATTTGAAAAAGATGTGGGGGACATACATTGACCTTACAATATGACATACAGAATAGAGTTCATTTATTTTACATTCAAGCCTTTTTGACAGCTATCGTCCGCTCAAAAACGGAAGTAGAAAAAATAAAATATTGACGAATACTACATTTTACACGCGAGATGACTTAGTCGGCTGCTACACGCGATTTAGTACATATTTTAGTCATAACCACAAGTGAAAACAAACATGGCTGAAGCTTTTAAGATACGGTGAAGATAAACTGAATTAAGTTGAAAAGATTGTCAGATGCGCGACTTGGCGCGCACTGACTTCAATAATATGCGCGATCTGCATAAAAAATGCGCAAATCGCGCAATCGCGCGGCCTAGATGCAACACTGCTTAAGAGCCAAGTACATTTATACTCCTGGCTTGTATGCCTGGTAGGGGTCAGGGTTCTCACTAGGACTTTAAAACGTACCGGGACGCCAAAAAAGCGTCTCGGAGAACCCTGGGGGTGTCACGTTTATCCGTTTAAATGGGTACAGTTGGTTTTCAGCTAAAAAACGGTTATAAAATTCAATAACCGGTAACTGAGGTTAGACTAAGGGACAGGAAAGTTTTTAATTGATTCTAAATATTACCTTATGACATGATATGACAATTGTTTGTATTTTATTTTAAATCAACAATGTTTTTTTTATTTTAGATCTGATCGAATACGGTACGACCCTAGCAGAAAATAGTTACTCCATATTCTTGTATGTATTGTTATCATTTTGATAAATAAGAACAAAATGGCATACCTTGTCATAAAAAAAGTTAATGTTGAAAATCTAAGGAATTTATAAGTACCAGTCGGTTAAACATTGAACATAGATATTACTTCACTGTTTAAAACGATTAGCAGTTTTCTAACTGTCACTGTGACAACCCTAGCCTGGGTCGAATAATAAAAGTGTCAGATCAGATACAGTCAGGGTGTTCGCTAGCCATGAAATCCTGAGGGTCATTTTGATTACCTTTTACCGACTTCACGGCCAAATCCCCATGATTTTAACAAAATTTGACTCTCCAGTTAAAATCCTAAAGATCAAATCAGGCCTTTAGGAAATTTGAAGGGTCAGAGTCATTTCAAGGGTCAAACGGACACCCCGATTAACAGTGTTCAGCCTAATAAAATGATAAGATATGTTTACAGATGTATTCCTTATGCCAGACAGTCTAATTAAAATAATTACAACTATTTTGAATTAAGGTATTTATTCCTGCTGATTTAAGGGTAAATTCAATTATTCTTATAGTATGCATACAAAAATGATAAGGTCATTCACTTACAAAAACACCGCCAAGCTTGTCCAACATCCATGCCTTAGGGGCAACCAACCGCTTCAGATGCTTCCTACGGCCTCTGTATCCCTACAAACAAAAAGCATACAATCTTCCATATAAATAAACCAACTTTCATATCTAGAGTTTAAACAAATTTCCGATCATCACAGTTCACAAAGTCCTACTCCTACCCAACCAGAAATACAAATTATTAATATGTCTCTATTATCTATAATTTTTCTCACTAAGTGTTCGGTTCAAAATGCATTATCAATGCATATTGTGTTCTAATTTTGGCTAAAGAAATAATATCCATTAAGTCTTTCATGAAGTCCTGTTCTTTTTCAGAAAATCAACAAATCATCCAAGTTTTTAAAAACAAATTATTGATATTTACACAGCTAAATTGACGACGTTAACATGCAAAACATTAAAAGCAATAACTGATTGATGTAAATTTTGCACATAAATCTGTAAACTACAAAAGATGAAAGAAGACGAAGCAGATTTTTATTACAGATTAATGTTATAACTACCATGTTGGAAAATTGGTGAGGAAAAGGAAGTTTCAACGGAAACAAGTCTAGATAATTAGCGCTTGCGTAAAGTCAACATGAAAAGAAGGGTACCAGTCGTTTTTTTATCCTGCTATATTACAATTTCTTTGATTGGTGGTGATATTTATTCTAGCCAATGGAATATCGTGACACAAATAATCCCCTACGCTTGTAAATGACATTGTAACATGTTTTCGCGTAGGAAAGTATCTGTCAGATATGGAAAATGAAACAATTTACCAAGAAAACAATAACATTGATGATGAAAACCGCGAGCAAGACAGTTCTTGCTATACACATGTGTCATTTGATAATTCAAATGACTCCTTTATTCCTCAAAATTTTGTGAATATATCCAGAAATGCTAATATTAATGACAGTACTAATCGTTGCATCTATCCAAACATTGAGAATATCAAACAGGAAGAGCCGTACAATATAGGGTATATGTCCCTCTTATAAAGACATAACTTTTATATTTATTGATGAGTAATTGGACTATTTTTTATTTCATTCAGTAAAATTTAGCCAATCGGTATGAACATCATTGGCACATATAATTTTTACCCCCCCCCCCCCCAAAAAAATGAAAAAATAAAATTGGTTACTGTTTTGACTGACTTAACTCAACATATAAGATACTATGTTACAAAGTTTTTGTCTTACCATAAATATTACTTTAAATTAAAATGTCTACTCTAGCTATTAAGAAGATTTAGCCACAGACACTTGGGGTGTGGAGCTCAAAACGCTTTTAAAATCCAAATAAAATGCATATTTGTCAATCCCAGCACATGCACTGATCATATATATCAAAAAAACTTAATATAAGCTGTTTTGAAAAAAATTAATATTTCAACGTCTATAATATAATAATACACAAGATTAAAATGTTCGCCTGAAAAATCCTTACCCCTACCATCATAATCACCATGTATTTTATTCCATTTCCAATATTTTCACATAATGCTTTGGTCCATTGACACAGAAGATATAATCTTTACAATAATGGTCAATTTTATACTTCAACGGTTATACAAACAACGCAACACCCGAAATAAACATCAAGATTATCGCCGTTTTACTCCATTTACAAATCTTTCCCTATATTCAAACGTGGCTCCAGCTTTGCCGTATGCAAAATGCGCTGTGCTTTGAAGATGGGAACCAGTCGGCTATGTTCGGAGCCATTAGGTTATATGTTGGTTCCTATTATACTTCAAAGCGGGGCGTATTTGTACACTGCAAATCTGGGGCCACGTTTGAATTCATGGAAAGAAATTTTTTAAATTTGGGGTAAAACGGGGATAAAATTTTTTATGTTTATTTTGGCTTTTCGTTTTTTGAATTACCCCTTTAAATTTAAAAAAATTTACCATTTTTGTAAAAGTTAATCTTTTATGTCGTGGGCAAAAAGGAAAATTTTTGGGAAAAAAAATTGGGAAAAGGAATAAAATACAAAGGGGATTATGATGGTAAGGGGGAAAAGGGTTTTTTTAGGGGAAAAATTTTTTAAACTTGTGTAAATTTTTATAATTTTAGACGTTGAAATATTAATTTTTTTCAAAACAGCTTATATTAAGTTTTTTTGATATATATGATCAGTGCATGTGCTGGGATTGACAAAATTATGCATTTTATTTGGATTTAAAGACGTTTTGAGCTCCACACCCCAAGTGTCTGTGGATTTAGCAGAACTCTAAGGGCACGGGAGATGAGGAATCTGGATGCCAGGCTGATCATGATTTGCCATAATCTTGTTTCATTTAAAAGTTTATTCATTGAAACTGTTTTTAGATTTCTATAAAAAATGAATGAATCTTTATGTGTAAAGTTGTTAAAAGTTTCTGATCTATCATGTTTTCAGATATATCCAGAACACATTATCTGATGACCAGATTTATATGCAGATTAACCCTGGTGATCTTCACATGCCAGAAAACCCCTCCCATGTCACACTTACTATAGAAAGCCAAAATCCTGACACAAAGAATAAAGAGTTCACAAGGTATGAATTAAATTTTGGTAACTTTTGAATACTCAAGAAAGTGATCGGCGGTACAAGATTCTACCAATGGGCTTACATAAAACCAAAACCTGAAAAAGAAGGAACACTTGCTTTTTTATCTATATACAATCAAACTATAGGAGAGATAGGTATGTACATGTATGTTTGTAGTCTATGTTTAATGAGGGTCAATCTGCTCATGAGGACACAAAAAGTAGCTTTGGCCGGACATGTCACCAGTCATGACCATAGAGGCACAGAGTGGTGATAATTTGCCTTCATGCAATTTACACAGAGTATCAGCCAAATAAAGGAATTTTGAGCCAAAAGTATGTCACTGTACTGCGGTCAATAAGAACCTAAATGTACAGTTACCTGAGACAATATGAAAAGGAGGTAGCCCTTAAAAGAGCCGTTTGTGCCAAGCAATAAATATACTTATACAATATATTTCATATCTCATTTGCATCATAAAAATCAAGTTAAAACAAAAAATTTATGGTGAAAACACTTTATATTAGTGAACTAAATACATTGCGTTTAATTACTATACAACGTAAGATTCACACCTCCTTATTAATTAAGTTTGCCAAACTGGGAGCTAGCGGAAACCACTCTAATTCATTGAAATTAATGAAAGTAGTTAATTTTGCATTTCTTATTCATTTTAACATAGTTAACTTACATGTATTTAAAAAGGAATCTACGTCTAAACTATATTTACCTTCAATGACATAATTTATATGATCAAAAATGGAGAAATTTGACTCATCTTTGTCTCAAACCATTGACCCCATTGTAAGATTTTATCTCATAAAATTGAAATATGACCTTAACCAACAAATGATTTTGTAAAAAATTAGACCATCACATTATATTAAATATCTGACATGTTTTGATTATTATAAAGGAATAACATAGATGTATGTTTTTCAGGTTTAAATGTGATTTTGCTGGTTGTCCAAGAACTTACAGCACACCTGGAAATCTCAAAACTCACAAGAAAACACATAAAGGTTTAGTTAAAACATAACTTTTTATGCTTAATTATGAAACAAGTTCTTGCAACTTTAGTAATCATATTGGAGTTCACTTCCTAGAATAAATAGTAATGTTTCATTTGAGGAAACATGCTGGTGAACCAAGTAGGGTTCCATCACATAAATACTAGCCCAGTTCTGTGAACAGTGGAAAAACCTATGTTTAAAGTTTCATTTAAGTCATTGATGTTTTTTTGTTTTATGATTATTTAAAGTGTATAAAGCTATATACTGTCTGTGGATTGTAAACTTATTATTTATATTGTGATTAAAATGAAAAAATATATGTCAGTATATTACATGTTAATTAACAAAATTATTGCCAACCCTACTAAAAAATAGCAGTGGATTATTTTTTTAATAACATTTTATTTCCTTTACATACAATATTCATATATTTTGAATTACATAAACATTCTATGTTACAAATCATTCAAGAAACAGCCATCATGTTATGAAAGCAATTTTATTTTACTGTTTTAGAAATTTTTATAACATATTTCATCAGATATAGCTTTAAACACTTCAGTATTTCATTAAATCAGAAATGGTTTGAGTTATTTTTACCAAACCAAATTTAAGACACATGGGCCCTTTTTTAGATGGGCTGGCATAATTTGTGTTTTCTTTATTACAAACAGAGCAAATAACATTTAATCTGATTGCTCATAGGCAGGGAAATTGGTTTATTTGCTTGAATAGTAGAGATTTCCATATTCTTGTACAGGTTGGTTCTATTAATTTGAATAGAGTTTGAAATAAATACCCCCCATCTTGTACAAAAGAGTTATTCAAAGATTATTTTTGTAATTATTTGTCTCAAATCAAGTTTGTTGGGGAAGTGAGACAACAAGTATAAACATGTCAAAAATTGTGTTTATCATATGCTGTGTAAATATTACAGGAGAGTACACGTTTATATGCAATGAGGAAAATTGTGGGAAGCAGTTCCTGACATCATATGCATTGAGGATACATGTACGAGTTCACACCAAGGAAAAACCATTTGAATGTGAAGTATCTGGCTGTGAAAAAACATTTAACACTGTCTACAGGTATAAACATGTATACCATACACAAAAAAAATATCATCATTTTACCATTGTCAAAGCCTGAAATTAAAACTGAAACTTCAAGATGTGAAATAACACTGTATATAATTGTAATGCAGGAAAGTGAAAATAATGCAGGAATTGTGTAGTAGTAAAAGAGAATCTGTTCAATATATGATTGAAACCAGCAACATATTAGATGAATGGAGCAATGCAATGCAATATAAATCAAATTGAAAGAAATCCTATTTTAGGGGATACACTCGGATTGGGGGGAAAGATGTACAGTTGTTTGGCATCAAAACTCATTTTACTTGAAACTCAGATCTGCTTGTAATTTGTGTAACATCATATGGGGTCTATTTCCCCATAAACCAATTGGTCCCATTTGTCTTAAGTGGTCATTACAGCTATTTCTAGGGAACAAATAAATGGATCATCACTAAACTTGGTCTGTAGCATCCTAAAGATGGTTTTCTTGCATATCAGACGGGTGGGTACCAGAGGACTGAATATTCCAATCTGAACCACAACATATAAAATTTGCTTTATGATATTTTGACAGTCCCTTTAAAGGCTGCTAGAGTTATAAATAGAAAAGTCTGCAAATATCTTTTTTATTATGAATAACTTGTTATGCTTGGAACATCTTTAGACTTAATTTATAGCATTCCTGTATGGTTCCTTATAAAGTTTGCTTAAAAAAATGTAGATTGCCCTTTATATGGGCATTTAAGCTAAACATAGAAATGCCTTTTAAGCAACTTTTTCTCATCTATTGTATGAATCATCACAAGTCTGTAACATCAGTTCGTAGGCTTTTATAAGGTTTGCTCTAATTGACATATTTTCAGACTACGAGCACATCAGAGGGTACACACTGGTAACACATTCAACTGTAACGAGGATGGATGTACTAAATTTTTCACCACACTTAGTGATCTGCGGAAACATATCAGGACTCATACTGGTGAAAAGCCATACAGGTAACAATAGAAGTGTACTTATTTTGTTTTGTTTTTGGTTGTGTTTTAAGTTACAATGACATTTCGAGCTTTACTCTTACTTTACAAAGACAAAAGTCATCTCTTTGTGGTTTGTTTCAGACACAAGCTTATACATGAAATCATTGACCTTCTATAAGTTAGCTGGATAGCTTCCTTACATGAAATAATTTAGTTTTGGTGGGATGCAAACCCACAGCCAAGATGGGCAAGTAGTTTGTAGTCAGTGACCTGAATAACTGAGCCACAGACACACCTTAGTAGTGTACTTTTATGATTGATTGTAACATATGTTTATTATGGGAATTTCTAGTAATATGAATGTGTCTGTGTAGTAAGAAACATAAGAATTTGTATTAACAGCATCATAATTATGCTTATATAAAAGGCAATAATTGTTTAAAAGAGCAATACTGTGCAGTAAATATGTACTAGATTATGATGGAAATAGCCAGTTGGGTAACTATGAACTTGAATAAGAAAAAAATATTAATGAATTTTTCTGCATTTAAAGTATTTACTGTTGTTTTTTTTATATTTATTAAAAGCATTAAACATAGTTACTTCAGTCAATGACAAAAAACAACAACAATGTTTTAAAAACAAAAAGTAATGTAGTATATAAACAATAATGGCAAAATATTCATAAACATTCATTTATTAAGCAGGGTTTTTTTTATTGTATATTACAGATGTGAATTGGACGGATGTGGGAAAGCATTTACAGCTAGTCATCATTTAAAAACACATAAACTCATTCATACAGGTAATGTTATGGACTTTTTTTATTCTGTCTTATTCATCTTACTATAGACTAACTTCATCAATATTACCCGGCTTGTTTGGCCACTGTTAACATTATTTACAGTGCTAGTATTATTTTCCTACATGTTCAAATCTTCATGTTTATGGGAATTTGCCAATACTAAAACATAAATATGAAGTTAAAAACAGAAAAGGTGTTCATTTAAGTTTTCTCAATTAATGTTGCCTTTTGTTTTTTCAGGAGAAAAACCGTTTCAGTGCAATCAGTGTGATAATAAAGGCTTTACTACGTTACATAGTCTGAAAAATCATAAAAACAAGCATAACAAGGAGGAAAATAAACAGGTGAAATATATACATAATATATAAGAAATCTTGCAAGCAATATTATATCAAAAGTTGAAAATTAGGTTGCCTTTATTTAAGAAATAGTACACAACATAAGGACATGATAGCATTATAGTGACTGATCAGTCAGCTCAGAAACATTACAAGTTAAGTGTTTGGGATTTGACTGGGAGGTCACTATAACAATATGTGGGTCATGGGAAGGGAAATAAAGATGATTTTAAGGCTGGCCTAATACACCACTAAATTATACTGTCACTAAAAACATAGTGGTGCTCCCTCAGGTGGTCACTATATTTTAAGTCATAATATAAATATCATGAAAAAAGAGAGAATGAACTGTTGTAAAACATGAGATAAAGATGACAAAAGGCATTGCAATGAGACCATAAATTTACCTTCAGTAGGGTCATGGCAGATTTGCAGATGTCCACCTAGTGTCATTATAAAGTGACCTGGTGATGTGTCATGTCATGATGTTTATGGTATAATATATATCAGAGGAAAAGTACTACAAGTTGGGTATTGGAGTCAATACTACAGGGAGACATGATCTCCTATCTGACTGAAACATTTGATGAGGTTTGTGGTAACAATGGCAAATTCAGTCACTCCAGCATTACAGCTTGATAATAAATGTACAATGGCTTCCATGTATTTACAGAATACAGAAGGGATAATGAAAGCAGATGAAATCATGAGTATATTTGAAGTCAGTGCTGCAGATTTTACATCTGACTCTAACACTATAACAGGTAGGTTAAACTATATTCAAGTAACATGAATTATAATCCGATCAGATACTTATGTGAAGTTAAACATAATAAAGATTTTTTTATGAAAACCTACAATTTAAATATTTTCCACGGAATGGCTTTACTCATGATCTACCAAATGATCATTTTTGGGGAAATTTTTTATATGTGTGAACAGTGCTGACTATGATCAGATGGCACATATGTGCTAGGTTATCTTTGTCAGCACTGCTGGCATGGGTTATTTCAGTTGCTGCTGGTTATCAAATTCTTAAAATCTGTAAATTGCAGATTTAAGCTAGGACAGTCTTTTTTCAAAATAAGTTTGAGGCATATTAATTAATAATTTTGAGATGATTGCCACCAATGTTAAATCAAAGCACAGAAGGCGCTGAATTTGTTTGGGTCTCAGAATGTCAGAAAGGTGAAGGTTGTTAGATTATAAAAACCAATTTGTTTTTGTATAGTGCCACCAATGCTTTTTAGTGTTTTAACTGTAGTAAATTGGCTCTAAGATTAATTGCAACATTGATATACAATTCAATGTTTATTTGACTTAAATAATTTAAAAAAATAAAGAGTTGCCTAAAATGGGATTTGAACTCCAGACCTCTCCATTCCTAAGCGAGCTTGCAAACCCGTCGGCCACAGTGAAGTTATATGTTAACGGCCTGAAGAAAACCATATTATTCTAAATTAGGGTTTGTAACTCATATTATTTCGAGGCTAAACCTGTTGTTTAACACAGATGTAAATAATCATGGAGCTTACTATAAGCATGTATATCTATAAAGAATAAAACAATATTAGAAATCTTCGACCATTCATGATCTATTTTGCTAGAAAATTAATGCGCCTGTCATTTGACAATCTTTACGCAGTGATCTCCCCTGAATTTTTCGGTGTTAGTGTACATATAAAGGGAAGTAACTGCTTCAAAAATGCGGACTACTTTCGGCATTTGCAATTAACAGCATTAGAGTCTGAAATTTCTGACGACCCAAACAAATAAAAATGATATTTTGAACATGACATATTTGTCTGACAGTTACCTCTCTTGTTTGAGGTTTAGAATAATGATGCTTAAATTGTCATTAATAGATTTTATTTATTCATGAACAAAAGAACTCATGGCAAAACCAATATGATAAATTTTTTTGATATGACATTGACCTTTAATTGACCAGGGGGTGCATTACATAAAGAACGGTAAGTCTTAAACATAAGACTAAAGTTAGGACTGGAATAAAATTGCACTTAGGAGCGTTTCAAGAAACTATCCTAACTCTTGTACTTAGGAATAGTCTTAACTTTACTGTTAAGACAAAATCTTCCTGATGGAGATAAAAATAATCACTGGTGTCTTATCCTGCAATAAGTTGGTGTAGAATGACAGATGATTAAGCATGCACAAGATATTAATGGTGTATAATTGACATTTATTCATTAATATTTCTTATCTATTATCTTACTTCATATCATTAATGTTATAATGTAGATCTGAGGGGACTAATAATTTTTTGTGTTTCTTTTAATATTATTCTTAAAATGCATATGGCAGGCATAATTCTTGAAAATATGTTTCGTATTTTACTCAAACAAAAAAACAACAACAAAAAACAACTTTGTATTGATATGATTCACATAAGAACACCTATGACAAAATTGACATGATGATAAGTTCAAATGTGACCTAAACATTTGAATGACATTCACCATCAACGTCAAATATAAAATTCAATTTTATTTTTTTTTCTTCAGAAAATTTTGGTTTTTTCTAGCTCACCTGTCACAAAATGACATGGTATGCTTTTGTGATCGCTTTTCTTCCGGCGTCCATCCGGCGTCTATCTGTCAATTTTTACTCCTCATAAACCGCATAAACCGCTAAGCCAATTTCATTCAAACTTTACAGGAATGTTCCTTTGGTAGTCAACTTTAAAAATTGTTCAACAAATTTAATTCTAAGCAGAACTCTGGTTGCTATGGCAACCGAAAGAAAAAATCTTCTTTGAGAAAACCGAAAGAGCTAGAGCTTAAATATTTGGCATCAAACATCATCCAGTCAGTGTCTACCAAGTTTGTTCAAATAAATGCCCTGGGGTCAAAATTGACCCCGCCTTGGGGGGTCATTGATTTTCCTTATTTGTATATAGTAAAAACTTAAAAAATCTTCTTTTAAAAAGCCCAATAGCTAGAGCTAAGATATTAAACATGGAACTTCTTCTAGTGGTTGTCTACCTAGTTTGTTCAAATAAAAGCCCTGGGGTCAAAATTGGCCCAGTCCAAGGTTTTTCCCTTTATATATATAGTAAAAACTTTAAAACAAAATTCTTTTAAAAAACCCCAAAGAGCTAGAGCTAAGACTTTTAGCATGAAACATCTTTTAATGGGTGTCTACCATTTTTGTTCAAATAAGGGCCCTTGGGTTAAAATTGGCCCCACCCCGGGGATCATTGATTTTCCTTATATGTATATAGTAAAAACTTTAAAAAATCGTCTTTTAAAAAACCCTAAGAGCTAGAGCTAAGTTATGTAAAATATAGCATGAAACATCTTTTAATGGGTTTCAACCATTTTTTTTCAAATAAGGGCCCTGGGGTTAAAATTAGCCCCGCCCCGGGGCTCATTGATTTTCATTATATGTATATAGTAAAAACGTAAAAATCTTCTTTTAAAAAACCCTAAGAGCTAGAGTTTAGATATTAAGCATGAACTATCTTCTAGTGAGTGACTACCAAGTTTGTTCAAATTAAAGCCCTGGGGACAAAATTGGCCTGCCCAGAGGGGTGGGGGGGAGTGGGTGGTCATTGTTTTTCCCTATTTGTGTATAGTAAAAAACTTTAAAAAATCTTCTTACAGCTAGAGCTTAGATATTTATCATAAAACATCTTCCAATGGTTGTCTACCAAGTTTGTTCAAATAAAAGCCCCTGGGTTAAAATTGGCCCCTCCCCAGGGGCCTATATACAGGTGAGTGATTTCAGGGCCATCATGGCCCTCTTGTTTAGGAGTATTCTTTACTACAGTATTCTTCCTCCGATGTGTTAGACTTTAAAAATGAGGAAAGGTCAAGTGTGCCCCCCCCCCCCCCCTTTGCAATGGCTCTGGTTTATCACACAACATCATCAAAACATGTAGCATCATAAGATACATTTCCACTTAGTGTTAGGGGGTAGAGGGGGTCAAATGTCCTAGACTACATTTACCACTTGGAGATGATTAGGAAGATTTTTACCACATATATCTATTTTTTTTCAGTATTTCCATTCGCAACAAGTGAAGATGAAAGTAGCAATGTTGAGGATGTTACTGTGGAATCAGTGGAACCAGTTGTAAATGTCCCAATAAATTGTGCCAATATCAATAGAGCAGGAGATCTAAATTGTAGCTCAGAGAAAACTAATAAAATGTCAAGAGTGGTAATCAATGTACCTAGAATTAATAGAATAAGTGGCAATACTTTGAAACAAAAAGATAATCATGGAGGAACATCAGATTCAAATACATTAAGTGCAATATCTTCTAAGGAAATGGTTAAATCATCAGACAGGTCTGCTCCACGGATAATTAAGGTATGGACTGTTCCAAAGGCACCGACCACTGTGACTTCCACAGACTTGCCAAATGCAGGTGCAAATGCTCAGTCAATCCCAAAACATACCCCAAAGGTTATTACAGTGCCTGCACCTGAGTATATGGCTGCTCCTGTGGAATCTGATGCAAAGTTTACACAGGAAATTGTTGATTCGTCTGGTTCTTTAATTTCTGAAGCAAACATTAAGCAAGAGTTAGATGCTGCAAAGGAAGAAGAATATGTTATATCTGCAGATAAAGTTGGGAATAGTTTGCATGGAGAAGATAAAGCTATACATATATCAGAGGATGGGAGAGAAAATGTTTTAGTGCAGCATTACCTTCTTACTAGTATTATTACAAATACTCCATCAGGCCAACAGACCAGTCAATTAATAACAACACCTATTGTTATACCGTCTGGGTCTGATGATTCTGCAGACAATGTAACCAATGTACCAATGCATCTTATAGGAGATACAGTTATAGCAAACAATGAGCATGCAGTTATAACAACCAATAACTCTGATGAAATTAATGTGACAAATACCTCAAATGATGTTCCAGTTATTGAGCTAATAAATGATGAAATTGCATCAAGGGATGCAATAGCTGATAGTAATCAGAAAATTTATGATGAACTCGGTACTGAAGTGCCTGGAGCTGCACGATGTATACCGCTATTCCACGAGACTCACTCGAGAGATAAAATTAATCTTACATTTCCTCAGCAAGTGGAAGACAATGAATCCATCCATGAAAATCATGCTATGGATATTGTACAAGTGTTAGAATCAATGATTGATGATGCAAGCACAGACATGTTAACAAGTAATTCTCACCCAGATCCGCATTGCCAGGATGGTTGTTCTGATTACACTGACTTTGTAGATACTGACAAAGAATATGTTCTGGTCAATCCGGTTTCTGATGACTTCCAGTTTCAAGATGACCTAGAGTCGTCATTACAATGTGTGAGCAACTCATCTGTGGCAGAGAGTTCAGATGCAATCAGTTTATCAATGGCAGCCTCTCAGGAGTTATCTGATGCTCTCTCAAGTTTATGATACATGTGTAGTATTTTCCTGTAGAATGTGACAGTTTGATGTAACACTTTGCTTTACTCATGATATGATACATAAATGATTCCTATAATACAATTTGTATCATGGTATGTATCTGTGAAACAAAACAACAGAGTGAACCACTTCTTACTTACTAAACCCTTACCTCACTGTATATCTTAAATGGACTGGTTTGTCTTTCAATCTTAACAAAATGACCATTTTTGGGGAAATTTTCAATATGTGTGAACAGTGCTGACTATGATCAGATGGCACATATGTGCTAGGTTATCTTTGTCAGCACTGCTCGCATGGGTAATTTCAGTTGCTGCTGGTTATCAAATTCTTAAAGTCTGTAAATTGCAGATTTAAGCTAGGACAGTCACTTTTCAAAATAAGTTTGAGGCATATTAATTAATAATTTTGAGATGATTGCCACCAATGTTAAAAAATGATAACTTGAGCATGCCATATTTCTTTGATAGTTACCTCCCTTGTTTGGGGTTTAGAATAATGATGTGCTGTATCATTCTGTGCAGGTAATTTGTCATACTATGATTCAAACTGTCGTCCAACATTTCAAGTACTAGTAAACAGTTTTTAACAATATATTGTTACACTCTAAACTTTAGCAACAAGTTTGATAAAAAATATACAATAGTTTTGCAATAATATTAGTAGCTATGTTTAAATAACATGAAGATATCCAGTTTTTTTTGTGACAGCCATTATTTTTCTTTGATGTACTGTATTGTAATTATCATTTGTCATCTTACATCAATTGATAAACATGACTAGCTTAGAAGATATTTTTGAGAAAAATGCATTTCTTTGTAACCTAGTACGGGTATTATTTGTCTCATCATTTTTCTGACCTTTATAAAACATGAAATACACAGTTCCGATCTATTAGACTGTGATAAATCTAAATCAGTTTATAAACATATTTATTTTTATTCATTTGTGATGACTTGAAGCAATATTTAGTCTGATTTCTGGAACTAACCAGTAGTGGTGTGTAATGAGGAAACATGTGATGTTGAGCCCTACTCGCCCCAGCGTCCGCGTCCAGATTTCAGATTAAAGTTTTGGTGCAGTAAAATATTTTTCACTATTACTTTTTAGCTCGACTTTTCTATGAAAAGGGGAGCTATCCTACTCGCCCCGGCGTCGGCGTCGGCGTTGGCGTCACACCTTGGTTAAGTTTTTCGTACCACCCCACTTTATTTCAGAAGTATTACAAGTATGGCTTTGAAACTTACCATACTTGTTCACCATCATAACCTCCATCTACAGACAAGAGTACATAACTCTGTCAAGGTTTTTGACAGAATTATGGCCCTTTTTTTGACTTAGAAAGTGTATTGAGCTTGGTTAAGTTTTTTGTACCACTCACTTTATTTCAAAACCATTGGAGGTATTGCTTTGAAACTGACCATACTTGTTTACCATCACGACCTTCATCAACAGACAAGAGGACATAACTCTGTCAAGGTTTTTGACAGAATTATGCCCCTTTTTGACTTAGAAAATACATTGAATATGGGTAAAATCCACTTATTGCCTTAACCCTTTGAGATATTGCTTTGAAACTTTTAATGCTATTTCACATCATTACCCCCATCTGTACGCAAGAGAAGGTAACTCTGTCAAGGATTTGTTTTAAAAATTAAGGCCTTTTATCGACTTAGAATCTTGGTTAATAATTCTTCACTAAATATCTTAATGCTCATGGCCATTGTTCACTTTAAAAATACAGAGATTCTTGTATTGCCTTTTACTGCAAAAACTTTTTTTATTGGCAAGCAATAAAAAAGTCGAGCGCGCTGTCTTACGGACAGCTCTTGTTAATTTCTTGAGGTATCAACTTCAAACTTCTAATATATGTTCCTTATCATCAGCCACATCTTATGTGACAAGGTTCATAACTCTAGCACCAATATTTTCAGATTTATATCTCCTTGAACTTAGAATTTTCCTTAAAAAATATTATTTTTTACTGTAACTTCTTTATTTTAATAGGGATCAACTTCATACTTCAAATATATGTTCCGTATCAGGAACCATATCTTATGTGACAAGGTTCATAACTCTTGCACCAATATTTTCAGATTTATCTCCCCTTAAACTAAGAATTTTCCCTAGAAATATTATTTTTACTGTTACTTCTTCATTTCATAAGGGATCAACTTCATACTTCAAATATATGTTCCTTATCAGCAACCACATATTATGTGACAAGGTTCATAACTCTTGAACCAAATATTTTCAGATTTATCTCCCCTTAAACTAAGAATTTTCCTTAGAAATATTATTTTTTACTGTTACTTCTTAATTTCTTAAAGGATCAACTTAATACATATATAATACATATATGTAAATATATGTTCCTTATCATTAACCACATCTTATGTGACAAGGTTCATAACTGTAGCACCAATATTGCAAGAATTATCTACCCATTTACTTAGATTTTTTTACTTTAAAAAATGTTACTTTTTACTAAAACTTCTTTAGTTTTAAAGGTCATCAACCACATCTTCTGTGACAAGGTTCATAACTCTTGAAGCAATATTTTCAGTTTTATCTCCCTTTGAAAGTAGAATTTTCTTTAAGAAATATTATAACTTCTTTACTTTTTAAGGTATCTACTTCAAATATAATTTCTTATATGTTGTGTGACAAGGTCCATAACTCTAGTGTGACTTTTTCCAGAATTATTAACCCTTAAACTTGGACTTTGTTAACAACTATAACTTCTTGTCATAAGAACTAATATATTTACATCATAATTGATTTTTCTTTCATAGTTTTGTCTTCCCTACCGCATCCAGTATTCAATTAGTCGAGCTTCGCTGTCTCCTGTGACAGATCTTGTTTTGACATGATTGAACTGGAAATATTATTATTAGGTCAGGCCCAAAAATATGTTCATGCAAAATATTTCAAATCATACCCTTAATTTGTTTTCCAGAATAATCATTTTATATGTGCAAAACATTATAGAATTGAAAAAGGCTTTTAACACAAATGTGAAAATATGAATTGCAACTTATAATTATAAAAAGCATGAAATAAATAGAAACTTTAATTGTTTCACATGTGAGATCATATTATATTTCACTAGTAAACAGCAGCTGTCACATCACAAGATGTTTGTCTAATGAAATATGTTACATTGATATGTACTGAAACAAATATCCTCCTTATAATTTAGTATTTCTACTTACCCTTTAACTGCATGAGCATATTCTAAAAAATGTCCGTTTTCATTGAAAAACTTCCTGTTACAAGTTCAAACTCTTATGAAACTATGAAAAATGCTTCAATACTTATGAAACTTGGCACAAATGTTGACTGGACCATAGCCTTTGTAACAGCATGCTCAAGCTTAAATTTCATCTCAAAATTGCCAAAATTACTATTTTGCATTGTTTTTTTTTCTATCAAAATTGATTTCAAAGTGCTGCTTCTGAATGGATTGAGATGGAGAAAAGGGCTTTTCCGTGTTGGTTACATGTTACCGTAAGATCTACCTGAGGCCATTGTTAGCCTGCCACATGTCCAAAATTTTCTTTGCGATGAGGCTCCTCTTCAAAACCCCAAACAGAAAGGGGCTTTTTCCCCTTCTGGCAACCCCTTGATGTACCTTTTAGATAGGGGGGCAGCGCCGAAAAAGTGATCACTTTTTTTTAACAACATTTCTCAAGCGAGAAACAGTGTTTAGGGCCTAAAAAGGGCTTTTTTTCTCTTTATTTGAGGCCTCAAAGGGGGGGGGGGTTGGGTGAAAAACCGTCAAAACACATCTATATGAGGTAAAAGGTTAATGAAATAAATGTTCAATACAGCAATACAGTAGACTTAATTGATGAGTAAATGATATTGAGATGAACTTACCTATTGTCTACAGCTCTAGTATGTTTTTGATATTCTATATTAGAATGCACACATATGTGTAATATATATATTGTATATAATATTGTAATAATAATATACTTAATAATAACATGATGTATTATAATTAATAATTATAATAATGTTGGACATATTTACATGGATATAAATTTATTTCTTTATGTTTTTGCTAAGCATATACAAAGGCATTGATAAGATATGATCTAATTTACTGCCATGCTTTATGCCCCTTGAAAGCTTACCCTTATTTTTGTCTAAGTTTTCTGAGACACCACCAAATGTTTTTGACATGACGGGACTGGACTGGACTTTGTTTCTTTAGATTAATCTAGCAAATTTTGTGTGCAAAATTTCAGATCATTGACTCGGTCTGTTTCTCCAGAAATTATTTTAAAATTGTGCAAAATGATCCAAAACTGATAAGGTCAAGGTTAGTGTTACTAAAAATAGATGTTCAGTTTCCGCTAAATAACTCGAGTTTGCTTTGGCCTATTGACACCTAACATGGTTATTGGTACCTTATATCAAAAGGCAGCTTGGGATTGCTACCCAGGTGTTTGTGGTCAAGGTCAAGGTCACTGTTACTTATAATAGAAATTCAGTTTCAGCTCAATGATTTGAGTTTGCTTTGGCCTATTGACACCAAACTTGGTGTGTAGCTTATATCAAGAGGCAGCTTGGGATTGCTACCCAGGTGTCTGTGATCAAGGTCAACGTCACTGTTACTAATAATAGAAATTCAGTTTCAGCTCAATAACTTGAGTTTGCTGTGGCATATGAACACCAAACTTGTTGAATGGGTAGCTTATATCAAGACACTACTGAGGATAACTACCCAGGTGACTATGATTAAAGTCAAAGTCACTTAATTGCTAATAATAGAAATTAAGTTTCTACTCAAAAACTTGATTTTGTTGTGACCTATGGACAGCATTTGATGTGTGGTTAGCTTATATCAGGATGTAACTTGGGATTGCTATCCAGATGTCTGTGATCAAGGTCAATGTCAATGTTGCTAAAAATAGAAATTCAGTCTCCCAATAATGACTTCAATTTCCTTAGACCTATTGACACCAAACTTGGTGTGTGGGAAGCTTATATCAAGATGCAACTTTGGATTGCTACCAAGGTGACTGTGAACAAGGTCAAGGTCACTCTTGCTTAAAAAGGAAAAAGAAATAAAGTTTTCAGTAATAACTTGAGTTTGCTTTGACCTTTTGACACCAAACTTGCTGTGTGGCAGCTTGGGATTGCCAATTACATATCTAGGAGCAAGGTCAAGGTCATTTGCTTACAATAGAATTTTCAGCCTATTGTCAATAACTTCAGTGCACTTTGACCTAGTGATTCCTGTTACATCAAAAATTGGCCATTGAAAACCTGGTTTCATCGCATGTGACGCTTCTTGTGTTCTTTTTATGGCAAATGAACATTTTTACTCTTAACTTGCTGTTGCTACTTTAAATTTTAAGGACACCTTACAAAATTTTAAGTCATAAATGCAAGAAAAATGCTCTTTTTAAACTAAGGTCAAATGTAAGAATTTTCTTGTTTTTTTTTGGTTTTTTTTTTTAATGTGTGTTTTTCGTTTTTTTCCTTTTAAATAGGACTGCTATTTGATACAAATGTTCAACATTTTCAGCAATTATGTGCAAAATTGAATTCACTTTGGCTTAAGTCAAGGTCTATTGTCAGATATAAAAATGTGAGTATAAATCATTTACAGTCATCAAAAATTGTGGGATTTGATGTAAATTGTGTATAAATTTATATGAGCATTTGTGACAATTGGTACTATTGTCTATACTATGAAAATACTTTAATGTTTGCATAGAATGATATCAATTTGTATGCATTTTAACTGTTGTTTATATGTTTCAGCAGTTATAATTCTGTTTTCAAACTAGATTATGAATATCATATTGTTATACCATAACTTGCTTTTACTTGTTATAATTTAAAAGAAATAAAAAATCTGTTAATTTAATTTATCAGTGCTTTGTTCTGTCTCAGTTAACCTTTTCTGTAAATCAGTATAATTTAATGACATTTACCCGACTTTTATTTGATGTATCAGGTTCTGTATTATACCAAACTTTTAAATAATGTAAAATTACACATCATTACATTTGCCAGTTTTTTACCCGCTTGTTAACCTACCAGTTAGTCTTCTACAACCATTAGGGTTGTCAGAGTTAGGGGCTGTCAGAGTCACACTTCAGATTATCTTTTGATTTTCCATTTCCATGCTGAATTTGTGTTATGTTTTTGCCTTGCTTTGACTTCAAAGTATAGAGTTTCAATATTAAATTATCAGGGGTACAAATCATTGCCATACTGCACTAATAGATATTGAAGGTATGTTACAGGCGTCACTTTATAACTTGCCATTTAAATAGTGAAACAAGCAAATTCGTTGAATTTATATCCCCCGCCGAGTACTGGTTATTATTAACACAACAACTGAAGACATAAGGCTTTATTTATATATTAATCATGGCATAAACTGTAAAATTCTTTGAACTTGAAGCCTTGTACCTTCAAACAAGAAGAGTTTTTAAGTTTTCACTATATACATATAAGGAAAATCTATGACCCCCTGGAGTGGGGCCAATTTTGACCCCACGGCTAAAATTTTAACAATTTTGGCAGAGGACCTATATGTTATATCATATACCAAATATCAAAGCTCTAGGCCTTGTACTGTCAGACAAGATTTTTTAATTTTGCATTTTTGAAACTCCTTTTCTGGCCCCGTGTGACTGATGATTGTGATTGAAAATTACAAAATTTTACTAAGTCAAGGGCAACTAGAACTGTGTCCAAAGGACACGGATGTCCCCATATATATGGTATATAGTGAAAAAATCAACAAAGGGCCATAATTCTGTTAAATTTGGTCGCAGCAAAAATTCCTTCCTTAACTACCATCTACACATTAAGGTTGTTCATCCCTGGAAATTTAAGCAAAATCTACCATCCGGTTTAAGAGGAGTTGCGTTCACAAAATTTCTATATGGTATATAGTGAAAAAATCAACAAAGGGCCATAATTCTGTTAAATTTGGTCGCAGCAAAAATTCCTTCCTTTACTACCATTTACACATTAAGGTTGTTCATCCCTGAAAGTTTAAACAAAATCTGCCATCAGGTTTAAGAGGATTTGCGTTCACAAAATTTCTTTATGGTATATAGTGAAAAAATCAACAAAGGGCCATAATTCTGTTAAATTTGGTCGCAGCAAAAATTCCTTCCTTTACTACCATCTACACATTAAGGTTGTTCATCCCTGGAAGTTTAAGCAAAATCTGCCATCTGGTTTAAGAGGAGTTGCGTTCACAAAATTTCTACATAGTATATAGTTAAAAATTAACAAAACGCCATAATTCTGTTAAATTTGGTTGCAGCGAAAATTCCTTCCTTTACTACCATCTACATATTAAGGTTGTTCATCCCTGGAAGTTTAAGCAAAATCTGCCATCCGGTTTAAGAGGAGTTGCGTTCACAAAATTTCTACATAGTATATAGTGAAAAAATCAACAAAGGGCCATAATTCTGTTAAATTTGGTTGCAGTGAAAATTCCTTCCTTTACTACCATCTCCATATTAAGGTTGTTCATCCCTGAAAGTTTAAGCAAAATCTGCCATCCGGTTTAAGAGGAGTTGCGTTCACAAAATTTCTACATAGTATATAGTGAAAAAACCAACAAAGGGCCATAATTCTGTTAAATTTGGTCGCAGCGAAAATTCCTTCCTTTACTACCATCTACATATTAAGGTTGTTCATCCCTGAAAGTTTAAGCAAAATCTGCCATCCGGTTTAAGAGGAAATGCGTTCACAAGATTTCGGGACAGACGGACAGACAGACGTACGGCGTGACGGACGGACGGACGGACAAGTGCAACGCTATATGCTCCCACTCTGTGGGGGCATAATATCTCTAAAAATACTAAAAATATCCAGACGAAAATACCCAGGTGCACAACTACACATACTGATCAACATTCCTGTAAAGTTTCATGACTCTAGGTAAAATACTTTTTGAGTTACATGCGACACAAGTTGAAAATTACAAAATTTTACTAAGTCAAGGGCAATAACTCTAAAAATACTAAAAATATCCAGACGAAAATACCCAGGTGCACAACTACACATACTGATCAACATTCCTGTAAAGTTTCATGACTCTAGGTAAAATACTTTTTGAGTTACATGCGACACAAGTTGAAAATTACAAAATTTTACTAAGTCAAGGGCAATAACTCTAAAAATACTAAAAAATATCCAGACGAAAATACCCAGGTGCACAAACTTCACATGCTGATCAACATTCCCATAAAGTTTCGTTGAATTCCAGCCATTAGTTTGCAGAGAACTACTCCGGAAACGAAATTCGGACAAATTTTACTGAGTCAAGGGCAATAACTCTAAAAATACTAAAAATATCCAGACGAAAATACCCAGGGGCACAACTTCACATGCTGATCAACATTCCCATAAAGTTTCATTGAATTCCAGCCATTAGTTGCAGAGAACTACTCCGGAAACGAAATTCGGACAAAATTTTACTGAGTCAAGGGCAATAACTCTAAAAATACTAAAAATATCCAGACGAAAGTACCCAGGTGCACAACTTCACATGCTGATCAACATTCCCATAAAGTTTCGTTGAATTCCAGCCATTAGTTGCAGAGAACTACTCCGGAAACGAAATTCGGACGGACGGATGGACGGACGGAAGGACGGACGGACAACGCCAAAACTATATCCCCCTCCCGATTTCATCGGCGGGGGATAATAAATTATAGTGAAAGGTTTATACATATACACATGGCACATTCACTGACTTACAGCACTTGCCTCAAGACATTAGGTGTCTTGAATCCATATATCAATCTTGCAAGGGAGTGTTTCACTCCACTGATAACAGACCACATTATTCTGTGCAGAATTATGCTGCCCTCTTTAGTATAAATTTCCGGGAATAAGAAGTGACTATGATATGGTTTAAACTTGGGACTTCCTGATCCCAAAGCATGTGATCTACTCTCCCCACAAGAAAGACGACATGAACAATTATGTAGCTTTGTCGGACATTTAGGACTTTGACTGTCACAATTCATCTCTTGAAACCAAAATACAGGAAAATTTGCAGAAATGTTCATTGGTAAATGACTGATGAAAAAAAAATTGAAAATGAATGGGGTGTCATTTAGCATTTTTTTCCACTCGCAAACTTTTGCCAGTACAAGAAATGTTAACTCACTTTTTTTCAATATTATATTTACCAATCTACTACATGATGCTTATGCATTTATATGTATTTGTTTACTGTGCAATTATCAATTTCTCATAAATTGCCTTTAAAGATGACTTTTTTGTTAAAATTTCATTTTTTTTTCAAAGTTATATCAATTTATGTTCATAATCTGCTACACTAGCATCTCTATATTGACTTGCATTTTGCTAGTTTGTGGCTTAAAACCATTAGCTTCTCACCGCTTTGGGTCAGAGTCCCGCCAGACCCTTAAGGTAGACCACCTCTAATGCCTTACCTTCACTTTGAAGAGTATTCAAATAGGCTAGAATCACTGTCAGCTGCATTGAAACTGAGGGGCATGGATTCAAAGTCCAGGAGTGGCAACAATTTTATTTCTTTCCTTTTTTCTTTTCTTTTTAACATTATTTATGTATCTCTTAAATCTTATCGAAAGAAAAAAAGTTTGATTTTAATTGTATAATTACTGTAGTGCCAAATTTAATAGCAAATGTGATACCAGATATTTTCAAAGTTTAAAGGGACTCCACTGCGGTTTAAATGCCTAAAAACAGATCATTTGAATTTCTTACATGAATGAGCTGGGGCACTTTAAACAGAAATATATGCAAAGAAAATTAAGAAATATACTTTGAAATAAATTGAAAATCTTTTTTTCTTGCATTTCATACCCTGATTTGAGTGAAAAATGTTTAAACGCTTTTCATTTTGGGTCATTTTTTACAATTTGAATAATAATTCTGGAAAGACGAAGTGGGCGAATGATGTGAAATTTTGCACAAAGTTTAGTGGTCTAAACCTTCATCAAATGGTACATTTATCTGGAAAAAATAGTTTCAGTACCATCATATCAAAAAACCTCAGTGCCCTTTAATAATATAAGAACTATATGGTATCTTATATTTTGTAAGATCAAGCAATTTACTTTTTTAAAAAAATGGCAAATTTTAAAAACAGCCCCTTATTGTGGAAAATTTTAGGGATATTTTGAATAAGGTTTTTTTACAGAGGGAAAAGGTCAAATAAATGCTTAAATTGGGTGCAGGGGTAGGGTAGCATTTTTATACATATTAAAAACACTTTGTTTAGAAACAATTATTTTGCTCATGTAATTAGATGCCTGAATGTTATTATTTGTTTCTTAACAATGATCAATAGGAAAACATTTTTCATAATGATGATATAGATTATTAAGAGTTTCCTCATTTCTGAAAAAGGGCCCGTCTCATCTTCAGAAAAATGTCCATAACTCGTAAATCACATGGTAAATTTTGTTTAAATTTGGCATACAGGTGACATTTAAAGCATATAACTGTCCTTTGTTGTCAATTTTACAGTTCTATATTGTGCCCGTAAAGGGTGGTCTACCTTAAGTTTCTGTTATGTGAGAAAGCTATTCAGCGTCAGTGGTTCTACTGAGGTGCAAGTTTGTGCCAGAAATAATGTAAGGAAAGGCAACTGGGGTCTTCAACCACAAGTTAAGCTGAAAAGTTGCCATAAACATATATTTAATTCAACCAAAAAAAAAATAATTAAAAGTGTATTGAAAAGAACAGTTTTTTTCTTCATGTTATCATGAAAATTAACACACGCCAGGAAGGGTGCTGAATAAATATATGTAAAGTAAATACAGCTCATCATCTTAGCTTTATGTGATAGAAAATAGAAATCAGATGTATTTTTACCTTTTTATTTGAATTTCCCAAATAATAAAAATATATTATAATAAACAACATGGCATAAATTACCTCTATTTAACCCACAAAAAATTATAAGTAAAATGAAACCTTATTGGACATATCTATTTCATTATAAAATAGCTAAATTCAATCTGAAATATCTGTTAAAGGGATAATAAAAATGTAATGAATTAAATTGTTTATATGAAAAATTATAAACAACCATAGAATATTTGTCAAATGGCTTACTAGGTTATTCTTCCATAAAAAAAAAAAACATACATTTCAGCCCATTGGATCAAGGCATGCCATAAAAATGCATTGGTAGATGTTTTTGTTTTTTTTCAGAAGAAGAAAAAAAGGGTAAGCTCTATTTTATAATGTTTTATACCAGTAAAATGTAATTGCTTACTATGTTAAAGAAACAGCCTTTAAACCTGTGGAGAACACACTAGCATTTTAGGCCTTTAAATATCAATTTCTAATGTCAATACCAATGGAGGCAAAAAAGTGAATGATAAAATTTTGAAAAATGATTCCTTATAAAGTTTGATAGCCCTCAACAAAGAAAAAAGGTAAAGCAAACAGATATAATAAAAACATTTCATTACATATTTTCAATCCCTTGTTTTAATTAACATGCCAATTATAATACATTCTGCAACAATTACATTGTCAGATATTTTGATCATTTTAAAATATAAATAGCATACTAGATTAAACACACACTTGTGTGTATGCACACATGTTCATATTGTATGCGATTAGTATATTGTTCAAAACAAAAAAAACAACTTAGGCTTTAAAAAGAATACAATTGCAAGAGTCAACCACATGTTCTTCCATTTCCATCAAGCATGAATCCAGGGTTGCAAGAACATTGATATCCAGATGGAAGATCTATGCAATTTTGCTCACAATTATCCATGTTCAGGGTGCATTCATTTACAGCTGATATGAAATAAAACAATACTAGGTACAAGGCTTAAATAAAGTCATCATATTCATGTGTTAAGCATCTACGAGCATAAATGGTTCAGTATATTTATGTGTAAAAATATGTTTGGACTGGTAAAGTCATCATACATATGTGTTAAAGATATGATAGGTTGTAAATATTCATGTTTTGAACATAAATTAGACTGGCTTTATATATTCATGTGTAAAAATACAAAATGTATTAATACTATCAATAAGCATAATATTGTATGTGACCAGAAATGACAAAAATATTTACAACTTAATGCAAAGCTTTCATATAGATAGAAAGTAACCTATTTAGCAAAAAATATGAACGTTGGTATGTGTTAATTTGCATAGAGTGTAATATGCAATAATTATCCTTAAAACAAAAGTTGATACAAATCTAGACACTATTATCTCACCTATACAAGATGAGTAACAGTTTGAAGAGTCTGCTTCACAATAATAGGAACCATCTACATTATAACAGTCAGCACCATCACATACATTTGGTATTACTGTACACTCGTTTATATCTGAATAAAATATTACAGGAATTAACAGCAGTAAAATATCATTGGTGATTAAACGTGCTTATCATATATTTATGAAACAGTTAGTAATTTACAACAAGTGATTTAAAGAACACGTAGCGAATAGCCAGTGAAATTTTGATGTTTCGCTTATTTTTTTTGATGACATTTGATTCAAAATTTAACTCATTTGAATAAAGCTGTGTTGTACAACAGATGCTTGCAGACAATTGACAACTGAAAATGTAATATCAACATTTCTTGGATATTTTCCAAGGATAGAATTATTGTTAAATACTGTGTAATAAATTTGATGAAATATCTAAAAACCATATAAATGAAAAACAAATGTGAAGTGCATTATGTTAATGTAGTAACCTTCAAATATTTATCATAATTATGATAAATACTCTGTTATGGTGGAATTATTACTATACCATGTATTCTATCTAAAGTCAATGACAATTTCTTTACCTGTAAAACATAAGAGTGGTTCTAAATGGCTCAATTTATTGTGGTTCAAAAGAGCATGACTGTATAATTGTAAATGGGCTACCTAATATTTATAATCTTTCACACCATTAAGTAAAGTTGCTTGTAATTTTCACCATTTTAAAAAATCGAAATTTGTATCTGGTGTGCAGCTAGAATTATTGAAATCATAATAAATGGTGTATTCAAATATGTAAAGATTTTTGACAGGCTATATTGCAAACAACTGTTAATAATACAGCCATTGAACATTTTAATAACAAATTCATAATTCAGTAAATTTCCATCATTAAAAAAATGAAACTACTTCATAAGTTAACAGCAGCAGTTAACATAATTTAACAAACTTGCAGTATTTAAATATCATCATCAAATAAAACATGTACATTCTCATAATTATAGAAGAGCACTAAACACAACAGATAAGATTAAGATAAATGTACCAACAAGAGATACAATACCACTGTAAGATGACACAAGGTCACTGTTACATTGACCTAGTGACTTCAAACAAGGTTAAAGCTCTCATTGAGGCATGTGCAAATAAGAAATTTGAAGTGTTTTTTGTAGATCTTGTGGAAGGACACGTTGTAGAAACATTATAACTCATTTTATGATCATTTAAAGGGTAAAGCTTTTTGTAACATTTGACTGAAATAACACATATTTTAAATTATGAACAGTTTTGCTGCATCCCGTCTGCAGCATATGTGTAAGATAGTTCATGTTTTATGCATCACAGATTTTTAATGGTTAGCACCTGACATTTATATTCCAAAAACTGTACGTACCGTCACAGTCAGTAAATGAAGATTTTACATAACCATCATCGCAGTAACACTTGTAGGAACCTTCTGTATTCACACAGTTATGCTCACAATCAGAGTTCTGACATTCATCAATATCTAAGATTCAAAATATCAAAATTTGTTAAACATGTACGTAGTTCCATTTTAAACACACATTCACAGTCAGACACACACATGCGAACTTGTGCACACATGCATGCACGCACACACACTCACACTTACAGAGAAGTAAAAGCTTAAAGAATTGTGACCCCTTTTAAATAATGACCCCATAGTCAGTAGTCGTTTTTTAAATTCTAATATACTGGTGAAGCTTATGATGATTTCCTAAAAAATGTATAAAATCAAACTTTTTCGAATTTAATCATGATTAAACATAAAGTTATGATTATTTTTACCAAGCATCAGCTGAAAGTGGCAAAACTTTTTTATTATTTGGTATGGACTGTGAATTAAGTAGAGGAAAACATAACTTGTTATACTTCTAATGCAACTGTCTGTAGTTACATAGTTTAAAGGTTTGTAATAAATTGATAGACATAGGGTGGAGAGGGAAACTTATATCATCCATGTCATTATTTCCAGGTAGGTGTCTATTTCTAAAACCTGTTCAAGTTGGTTTGAGCCTTTCTTTAGTCATGACTTTGTTTTTTTTGTATATGACAAAATGTAAGTTCCTGGAAACAGACGTTTAATATACAGTAGTGGTAAGGATCAAGCTTTCATCATAATTGCGCTAAAATAAACTCAGAAATGCCATTTTTGAGTATTATTTCACAATGACAATGTTTTGCCTCTCTATCATTATAAGTAAGAATGAATTGCCACCTTATGTCATCATTGAAATTTGACAACTGTAACAACTCCATCTTAGTGTTGTATTTTTTTGTTTATTTTGGGAACATTGATTGCAATACTTTCAATTGTTTGTGATTGAAAACATCTTAAATAACATCGGTGATAGTGTGTATTAGATATGTTGTACCTTTTCATCATTTCTCATGTACAGTTTCAATCAAACAATAAAGCCAGTTGAAAATATGTAAAAGTAAATGTTTCAGTCTGCAAAAAGCTGACTTCTAAAATGATAGAGAAGTCAATGTCACATTAATTTTAAGTTCAAGAGCATTTACTTCTAAGGATGTGACAACAATTTCAGCTTTCAGTAATAAATATATAGTCAAAGATTGATTAGATGGGGTAAATATTCTACAAGTTTCTTAAGGGGGTCATTTTTCTTCAGAGGTAATCAGTATTTTACAGAAACTGAGGAGTAAATTTTTCTAGATGTAGAATAATAACCAGGATTGAAAAATTTCTTTTACAGGGATCAATTTTCCTTTATTTCATCGGCATTTCAATAAAAAAAAGAAACATTGAAGCCTAAAAAATCAATACAAAAAAAAACAAACAACAAAACAAGAGAGATCAGTGATCACATGCGTCGCCTCATGATAGCCATAACTAAGCAAAAATTCATTCAACTAAAAAGCCTGTGTAATATGAACAAGAACTTGACCTACAAATCAAATCCTGTAAAGTTTCATTGAAATTGTATATGTGGTATAAGAGGAGTAGACAGAACACACTTTAAAGATTAACATTATCAAAGGGCCATAACTCAGACAAAAATCATTGAACCAGAAAATGCTGACAATATGCACAACTAGACTTGGTACTGATCATTCCTGTAAAGTTTGGATGAAATTGCAGAAGTCATTTTTGGGTAGTTCAGAGTTTTGTGATGGCAAACAGGTCGATGGACAGACGTCCAGCAGAAAATCGAATAAAGGGCCATTTCTTTTGTTATTTTCTTTGTCCTCTTACTCAATTGTTATGGATTGAACTCTATTGTTCTCTTTTGTTCTGTTTACAGTTAGATGGTCCCCTATCCCTATTCGATAGTGCGGACAGACAGTCAGACAACGGAGATGCAATCCTTCTATGTTGCCTCTTCTCCGTAGAGTTTTTGAAGCATAATGTGCCCCTTTAAATCTGAGGGTGAAAGAAATGTGCATATAACTCTTATGAACAGACTCAATGTAATCGTAATTTTCTAGGTTTAATGTTTTTTTTGCATTGCCTCCTTAACCAGGGGAGAAATATCATTTTTGTTTAAACAACATATTTTTTAGCTCTGATATAAAATTTCATTTAAGAAGACTTGCCTACACATGTACACCCATCATCATCTAAAGAATAGCCATCTCCAGAACAACCACAGGAGTAGCCTCCGTCAGAATTGCTACAAGTATGCGTCGGCCCAGAGCAGCAATGAGAACCTTCACTGCATTCATCAATATCTGAAATAAAATTTATTGTGCTGATAACTAGAATTATTCACAATATTTATATTAATATGCTTTTTGTGAGTGTTTTATCAATTATAAATGTAGATGGTAAGGATGGCGCCCCCTTATGTATTATAAACTTTGACATAATTTATGTTGTTACCATGATCTTCCAGATGATTTTTTGGCATAGGTAAAGATAATATAGAATTAATCATAGGTTTATAATCACAATTTAAATGACCTCTTTATTTTCTGTCTTTTGACATTTTGACTTAAGATACTAGCTATAAGGAATTTTTATTAACTTTTGACCCTGAAAATTGAAATGAGGCTAGATGTAGTATGATATGCATTTGATATAGACATTTTGGACTCTTAAAATGAAAACAAGGTTATATGTGGTGCAATATGAATTTGATATAGATATATTGGACTCTGAAAATGAAAACAAGGCAATATGGGATGTGATATGGATTCGATGTGGATGTTTTGTAATCTGGAAATGGTCCAACTGCTGAAAGTTCATTGATTATGATTTTATGAATTAATAAATGTATTTACCAACACATGTTGTAGGGTTAGACAATCTAAATCCATTGTTACAATAGCAGCTGAAACTTCCATCGGTGTTTTCACACCCATAGCCTACACCACCACATGGATCGTAATCACATTCATCTAAATCTGTATTATAATTATCAATAGTTATATTATCATTTAAAGAGAGAATTTAGTATTGACTTTTTACAGAATAACAAAATAAAATGAAATATTTTATGTCATTTTAAGAAAAAAAGCTTTCAATCATTTCCTTGTTTAGCAATATATGTTCTAGCCTTGCTATGAAATTTATTTAATGACTTGCCTACACATGTACACTCATCACCATCTAATTCATAGCCAGATCCAGCACAACCACAGGAATATTCTCCATCACTATTGCTACAATAATGTGTTGGACCACCGCAGCAATTAGAACCATCGCTACATTCATTAATATCTGAAATAAAATTAATGCTCTTCAATATATCTTCTAATATCATTGTTCTTGTAAACAAGATTTTTATTCTTTGTGAGATCTTATTCTTTTTTTTGCATGATTTTTTAGTCTCTACTTCATAGGTTTACCTTCATTTAATTAAGAAAGAACATTGGTATATTGACTTTTCATCATAGTATGGAGTTAGATGAGTAGAAAAATGTTACACTGTTCAATTCCTGCTACACGGGAGCTAGATAGTAGGAACACTTGTTACTAACATCTATATAAACTTTCGCTTTTTAGGGCAATCTGTATGTATTTAATTTCTACAAGATGTACATGATTACAAATATGTGGAAAGTATTTTGGTTTGGAATTTCAGAGTTTAACAATCTTAAGCTTGTAAGATATTCAAATTAGTATAAATCTTTTTTCAATCTTCTGATACATTTTACTCTACGTTTTACTCAGTATGAATGCAAAATTTTAGCCTATCTGTGATAATGTTTGAATTGATAATTGTTATTATGCAATATTTCAATATGAAAATTCTGAAAGTAAACCAACTGGGCAACCAGCACTGAATCAGGTCTTAGTGTTCATGTAGACACACTGATGTTGACAGCAGTCACCAGCATAGAATCAGGTCTTACAGTTCATGTACACACACTGATGTATACAGCAGCCACCAGCATAGAACCAGGCCTTAGTGTTCATAAGGACATTCTGAAGTATACAGCAGCCACCAGCTTAGAATTAGGTCTTAGTGTTCATGACGACATTCTGATGTATACAGCAGCCACCAGCATAGAATCAGGTCTTAGCATTTATGAAGACACACTGATGTATACAGCAGCCAAAGTCATAGAATCAGGTCTTAGCATTCATGTAGACACACTGATGTATACAGCAGCCACCAGCATAGAATCAGGTCTTACAGTTCATGTACACACACTGATGTATACAGCAGCCACCAGCATGGAACCAATCCTTAGTGTTCATGAGGACATTCTGAAGTATACAGCAGCCACCATCATAGAATCAGGTCTTAGTTTTCATGAGGACATTCTGATATATACAGCAGCCACCAACATAGAATCAGGTCTAAGCGTTCATGTTGACACTCTGATGTATACAGCAGCCACCAGCATAGAATCAGGTGTTAGTGTTCATGAAGACATTCTGATGTATACAGCAGCCACCAGCTTAGAATCAGGTCTTAGCATTCATGTAGACATTCTGATGTATACAGCCGCCACCGGGGTTTTTTAAAAAACAAAAAAGGGTCCTTTGCCCCCCAATTTTAAAATACTCTGATGGGAACATCAGTTTAAACCCCGCGTTTTAAAATCAGGGGCTAAGCGTTCATTTGGGAAAACACCTAATTTTTTTACCATCAGTCAACCCCAGCTAGATCCCAAAGTCCCCAGCGTTCATGTTGACCAAATCCTTGGGTGGTTTTAAAGTACCCCAGCCAAATTTTGAATCAGGTCTTTTGTTATTAGGACATTCTTAAAATGTAACAGCAGCCAAACCCGCCCTTTGAATTTGGGCTTAAATGTTTCCCCAAAAAAATGACATTTCTGATGGGAAAACCCAGCAGCCACTGTGGAATTTTGGGTGTAAAATAGCAGTTACCAGCATAGAATCAGGTCTTAGTGTTCATGTAGACACACTGATGTATACAGCAGTCACCAGCATAGAAGCAGGTCTTAGTGTTCATATAGACACACTGAATGTATACAGCAGCCATCAGCATAGAATCAGGTCTTAGTGTTCATGTAGACACACTGATGTATACAGCAGCCACCAGCATAGAATCAGGTCTTAGCGTTCATGTAGACACACTGATGTATACAGAAGCCACTAGCATAGAATCAGGTCTTAGCATTCATGTTGACACTCTGATGTATACAGCAGACACCAGCACAGAATCAGGTCTTAGTGTTCCTGAAGACATTCTGATGTATACAGCAGCCACCAGCTTAGAATTAGGTCTTAGTATTCATGTAGACATTCTGATGTATACAGCAGCCACCAGCATAGAATAAGGTCTTAGTGTTCATGTAGACACACTGATGTATACAGAAGCCACCAGCATAGAATCAGGTCTTAGCATTCATGTTGACACTCTGATGTATACAGCAGCCACCAGCATAGAATCAGGTCTTTAGTGTTCATGAGGACATTCTGATGTATACAGCAGCCACCAGCTAAGAATTAGGTCTTAGTGTTCATGTAGACATTCTGATGTATACAGCAGCCACCAGTATAGAATCAGTTCCAAGTGTTCATGTAGACACCCTGATGTATAGAGCAGACACCAGCATAGAATCAGGTCTTAGTGTTCATGTAGACATTCTGATGTATACAACAGTCACCACAGCATAGAATCAGGTCTTAGCTTTCATGTAGACACTCTGATGTATACAGCAGCCATCAGCATAGAATCAGGTGTTAGTGTTCATGAAGAACATTCTGATGTATACAGCAGCCACCAGCATAGAATCAGGTCTTAGTGTTCATGTAACACACTCTGATGTATACAGCAGCCACCAGCATAGAATCAGGTCTTAGTGTTCATGAAGACATTCTGATGTATACAGCAGCCACCAGCATAGAATCAGGTCTTTAGCTTTCATGTAGACACTCTGATGTATACAGCAGCCATCAGCATAGAATCAGGTGTTAGTGTTCATGAAGACACTCTGATGTATACAGCAGCCACCAGCATAGAATCAGGTCTAAGTGTTAATGTTGACACTCTGATGTATACAGCAGCCATCAGCATAGAATCAGGTCTTAGTGTTCATGAGGACATTCTGATGTATACAGCAGCCACCAGCATAGAATCAGGTCTTAGCTTTCATGTAGACACTCTGATGTATACAGCAGCCATCAGCATAGAATCAGGTCTTATCCTTCATGAGGACATTCTGATGTATACAACAGCCACCAGCATAGAATCAGGTCTTAGCTTTCATGTAGACACTCTGATGTATACAGCAGCCATCAGCAATAGAATCAGGTGTTAGTGTTCATGAAGACACTCTGATGTATACAGCAGCCACCAGCATAGAATCAGGTCTAAGTATTAATGTTGACACTCTGATGTATACAGCAGCCATCAGCATAGAATCAGGTCTTAGTGTTCATGAGGACATTCTGATGTATACAGCAGCCACCAGCATAGAATCAGGTCTTAGTTTTTCATGTAGACACTCTGATGTATACAGCAGCCACCAGCATAGAATCAGGTCTTAGTGTTCATGTAGACACTCTGATGTATACAGCAGCCACCAGCATAGAATCAGGTCTTAGCTTTCATGTAGACACTCTGATGTATACAGCAGCCATCAGCATAGAATCAGGTCTTAGTGTTCATGAGGACATTTCTGATGTATACAGCAGCCACCAGCATAGAATCAGGTCTTAGCTTTCATGTAGACACTCTGATGTATACAGCAGCCACCAGCATAGAATCAGGTCTTAGTGTTCATGTAGACACTCTGATGTATACAGCAGCCACTAGCATAGAATCAGGTCTTAGTGTTCATGTAGACACTCTGATGTATACAGCAGCCATCAGCATAGAATCAGGTCTTAGTGTTCATGAGGACATTCTGATGTATACAGCAGCCACCAGCATAGAATCAGGGTCTTAGCTTTCATGTAGACACTCTGATGTATACAGCAGCCATCAGCATAGAATCAGGTCTTAGTGTTCATGTAGACACTCTGATGTATACAGAAGCGACCAGCATAGAATCAGGTCTAAGCGTTCATGTAGACACTCTGATGTATACAGCAGCCATCAGCATAGAATCAGGTCTTAGTGTTCATGTAGACACTCTGATGTATACAGCAGCCACCAGCATAGAATCAGGTCTAAGTGTTAATGTTGACACTCTGATGTATACAGCAGCCATCAGCATAGAATAAGGTGTTAGTGTTCATGAAGACACTCTGATGTATACAGCAGCCACCAGCATAGAATCAGGTCTAAGTGTTTATGTTAACACTTTGATGTATACAGCAGCCACCAGCATAGAATCAGGTCATATCGTTCATGAGGACATTCTGATGTATACAGTAGCAACCAGCATAGAATCAGGTTTTAGCGTTCATGTAGACACTCTGATGTATACAGCAGCAACCAGCATAGAATCAGGTCTTAGTGTTCATGTAGACACTCTGATGTATACAGCAGCCATCAGCATAGAATCAGGTCTTAGTGTTCATGAGGACATTCTGATGTATACAGCAGCCACCAGCATAGAATCAGGTCTTAGCTTTCATGTAGACACTCTGATGTATACAGTTGCCATCAGCATAGAATCAGGTCTTAGTGTTCATGTAGACACTCTGATGTATACAGCAGCCACCAGCATAGAATCAGGTCTTAGCTTTCATGTAGACACTCTGATGTATACAGCAGCCATCAGCATAGAATCAGGTCTTAGTGTTCATGAGGACATTCTGATGTATACAGCAGCCACCAGCATAGAATCAGGTCTAAGCGTTCATGTAGACACTCTGATGTATACAGCAGCCATCAGCATAGAATCAGGTCTTAGTGTTCATGTAGACACACTGATGTATACAGCAGCCACCAGCATAGAATCAGGTCTTATCCTTCATGAGGACATTCTGATGTATACAACAGCCATCAGCATAGGATCAGGTCTTAGAGTTTATGTAGACACACTGATGTATACAGAAGCAAGGACATAGAATCAGGTCATAGTGTTCGTGTAAACACTTTGATGTATAAAGCAGACACCAGTGTAGAATCGGGTCTTATTGTTCATGAGGACATTCTGATGGAATACAGCAGCCAAACCAGCATAGAATCAGGGTCTAGTGTTGTTTATGTTAACACTTTGATGTATACATGCAGCCACCAGCATAGAATCAGGTCCCTATCGTTCATGATGGACATCCTGATGTATAACAAGTAGCAACCAGCATAGAATCAGGTTTTGGGGTTCATTTTGTAGACACACTGATGTATTTAAGCAGCAACCAGCATAGAATCAGGTCTTAGTGTTGCTGTGTAGACACTCTGTGGTGTATAAGCAACCACCAGCATAGATTCAAAGGTCTTAGTGTTCATGTAAAACATGTTATGATTAGAATAATGTCGCAATATGCCACTCACACTGGACCTAAGCTAGCATGATCTAAGTTCAAAAATGCCACAATATGCATTCACACTTGACCTAAGCTAGCATGATCTTTGTTTATTATGCCCACCAATGTCCAGTCACTCTTGACCTAAGCTAGCATGATCCATGTTTAACTAGAACTATCACTAAATGTGATTAATACCCCACAAGACTGCTTCGGAAATGAGGATGTTACTAGTAACAGAATCCTTGTAAAAGAATTGACAATATAGATCAACTTTATGAGTTTGGGTCACAATTAAAGATAGTTGTGGTTCTTGTATACTTTGCATTTCCTTTCAATGTGGGTTGACCATTGAAGAAAGTTTTTTGAATTACTCTGTAAAGTCTAGAAATACAAAGGAAAGGAACATAAGGGCATAACTCTATAAAATACTGAAGATGGAGTTATAGTTCTGTGCACGTTGCACTTTTCCTCCCTCTTTTTTGCTTGACCATTGTATTGAAGTTGTTTTGAATTTCAACAGTACGTTTTAAGTTATGCTCCAGACAAGGAAAAGTACTTCAAAGGGCAGTAACTCTGTATTTTGTCAAAATGGAGTTATGGCTCTTATGCACTGCACTTCCTTTTAATGTCCTTGACAACTGTATGAAGTGTATTGAATTCCAAACAGTAGTTTTCAAGTTATGCTCTGGACAAGGAAAAGTAACAAAGGGCAATAACTCTGTAATTTGTCAGAGATGGAGTTATGGTTCTTGTGCACTGTGCACTTCTCTCAAATGTGCTTGACCATTGTATGAAGTTATATTGAATTCCAACCATTAGTCTTCAAGTTATGCTCCGGACAAAAAAAAGCAATGGAAAAGTAAAAAAGGGCAGTAACTCTGTAATTAGTCAAGATGGAGTTATGGTTCTTGTGCACTGCACTTCCTCTCAATGTGCTTGACCATTGTATGAAGTTATAATGAATTCAAACAATTAGTCTTTAAGTTATACTCCGAACAAAAGAAAGCAATGGAAAAGTAACAAAGGGCAATAACTCTGTAATTACTTTAGATAAAGTAATGGTTCTTATGCACTGCACTTCCCCTTACTTTGTTTGACAATTTTATGAAGTTGTTTTGAATTCCAACCAGTAATTTTCAAGTTATGCCCCAGACAAGGAAAAGAAACAAAGGGCAATAACTCTGTAATTAGTCAAGACAGAGTTATGGTTCTTGTGCACTGCACTTCCTCTCAATGTGCTTGACCATTATATGTAGTTATATTGAATTCCAACCATTAGTCTTCAAGTTATGGTCCGGACAAAAGAAAGCAATGGAAAAGTAACAAAGGGCAATAACTCTGTAATTACTTTAGATGGATTATGGTTCTTGTGCACTGCACTTCCCCTTATTGTGTTTGACAATTGTATGAAGTTGTTTTGAATTCCAACCAGTAGTGTTCAAGTTATGCCCCGGACAAGGAAAAGTAACAAAGGGCAATAACTCTGTAATTAGTCAAGATAGAGTTATGGTTCTTGTGCACTGCACTTCCTCTCAATGTGCTTGACCATTGTATGTAGTTATATTGAATTCCAACCATTAGTCTTCAAGTTATGGTCCGGACAAAAGAAAGCAATGGAAAAGTAACAAAGGGCAATAACTCTGTAATTACTTTAGATAGAGTTATGGTTCTTGTGCACTGCACTTCCCCTTATTGTGTTTGACAATTGTATGAAGTGGTTTTGAATTCCAACCAGTAGTTTTCAAGTTATGCCCCGGACAAGGAAAAGTAACAAAGGGCAATAACTCTGTAATTAGTCAAGATAGAGTTATGGTTCTTGTGCAATGCACTTCCTCTCAATGTGCTTGACCATTGTATGTAGTTATATTGAATTCCAACCATTAGTCTTCAAGTTATGGTCCGGACAAGAAAAATGCAACGGACGTCTGGACCGACCGACCGACCGCCCGACCGACCGCCCGACCGACCAACCGACCACCGGGTGACTCCTATATACCCCCCCAAACTTCGTTTTTGGGGGTATAATAATGCCACAATATGCATTCAAACTTGACGTAAGCTAGCATGAACTAATTTTAATAATGCCACAATACGCATTCACACTTGACCTAAGCTAGCATGATCTATGTTTATTATGCCACAATATCCAGTCACACTGGACCTAAGCTAGCATGATCTATGTTTAATAATGTCAAAATGTCCAGTCATTCTTGTTCTAAGCTAGCGTGATCTATGTTTATAATGCCATAATATCCAGTCACACTGGACCTAAGCTGGCATGATCTATGTTTAATAATGCCAAAATGTCCAGTCATTCTTGTTCTAAGCTAGCGTGATCTATGTTTATAATGCCATAATATCCAGTCACACTGGACCTAAGCTGGCATGATCTATGTTTAATAATGCAACAATGTCCAGTCACACTTGTCCTAAGCTAGCATGATCTTTGTTTAATAATGCCAAAATATCCAGTCACACTGGCCCTAGGCTAGCATAATCTATGTTTAACAAGCATTTGATAGTATTGCGGGCAATACAGTAGTCCCCTACCGGTCCCTCAAAAAGTTCTTTAATTGTCATACACTCTTGTGTATTGCCATTTATAATGAATTTGAGGATGAAGTCTGTATTTGAAAATATCAACCACAAAACATAATAAAATATTGTTTGTTTGTTTGTTTGTTTCATTTTACGCCTTTTTCCAACAGTATTTCAGTCATATAGGCGGGTAGTTTCCTATCCATCGTTCCTGGAGAGTTACACCAGTACTAGACTACCTTCCTCCGCGCTAAACTACCAAAGCATCTCCCGGGGATCGAACCCACGCCAGAGAGGTAACTGGATTAGAAGTCATCGACTCTAACCCCTCGACCACGGAGGCGGTTATCATAATAAAATAAGTTTGTCTATATCACAGTAATGTGTTAAGTTTCCATGCTTAGTAAGGAAATTATGTTTATACAACCTTGTCATATTATTACGATGTGGGATTTTAAAGTAAATCCTATAAGGAATGAAGAAGTTGGAGTGAAAATACCAGTTTCTTGAAAAAAATCTAAGTTCAAGGTGGACATAATTCTGGAAATAGTCTTGCTAGAGTATTTAACCTTCTCAAAAATGTCGAGTGATAATAAGAAACATATATATGAAGTTTGAAGTAGATACATAAGGAAATAAAGAAGTTATTTAAAAAAAACAACATTTTTTCCCCTAAAAAATCTAAGTTCAAGGGAGGTAATACTGATATTTTTTGTGCTAGAGTTATAAACCTTGTCACATATGATGTGGTTGATGACCAGAAACTTATATTTAAAGTTTGAAGTAAACACCTTAAGAAATAAAGAACATATAGTGAAAAAGCTGAAAAATTTAAATTAGAAATCTTGAAATTCAGGCTATTTGTTGCCATAGCAACCAGAATTTTCAACATAGGAAGAAAAGAAAAAAATGTGCATAATCTCCAGACTGCCATCTACCCATATTTCAAGTTTCATAAAAATATTTTCAGTACTTTTTGAGTTATCACTGGATCCAGTTTATGTGTTAAATTTGCCATATTTTCAGACTATTTGTTGCCATAGCAACCAGATTTTTCAACATAGGAAGAAAAAAAAAAGACGTGCATAATCTCCATACTGCCATCTATCCATATATCAAGTTTCATAAAAATATTTTCAGTACTTTTTGCGTTATCGCGGGATCCAGTTTTGTGGACGGACGGACTGACAGACTGACAGACAGACGGACAGACAGACGGAGGGTAAACCTAAAGTCCCCTCCGGTTAAACCGGTAGGGGACTAATAATGCCAAAATATCCAGTCACACTGGACCTAATCTACGATGATCTTTGTTTAATAATGCCAAAATGTCCAGTCATTCTTGTTCTAAGCTAGCGTGATCTATGTTTATAATGCCATAATATCCAGTCACACTGGACCTAAGCTGGCATGATCTTTATTTAATAATGCAAGCAAGCCTGATCTCTGTTTACTAATGCCACAATATCCAGTCACACTTGACCTAAGCTAGCATGACCTAAGTTTGATAATGCCACAATATCCAGTCACACAAGACCTTAGCTAGCATGATCTATGTTTATTTTTGTTATTTGGGTTTAACATCACATCAACACAGTATAGGTCATATCGCAAAATTCTAGCTTTATTGGTGGAGTAAAACCACAGGTGCCCCTCCGTGCATTATTTCAGGCATGAACAGGCACCTGAGTAGAACGACCGACGTTCCCTAAGGTAGATCTATGTTTAATAATGCCACAATATCCAGTCACACTTGGCCTAAGCTATCATGATCTATGTTGAATAATGCCACAATATCCAGTCACTCTTGACCTAAGCTAGCATGATCTATGTTTAATAATACCACAATATGCAGTCAAACTGGACCTAACCTACCATGATCTAAGTTTAATAATGCCACAATATCCAGTCACACTTGACCTTACCTAGCATGATCTATGTTTAATAATGCCAGATATGCAGTCAAACTGGACCTTAGAAGCTAGCATGATCTATGTTTAATAATGCCACAATATCCAGTCACACTTGACCTAAGCTAGCATGATATTTGTTTAATAATCCCAAAATATCCAGTCACACTAGACCTAAGCTAGCATGAACTATGTTTAATAATGCCACAATATCCAGTCACATTTGACTGAAGCTAGCATGATCTATGTTTAATATTGCCACTATATCCAGTCACACTTGACCTAAGCTAGCATGATCTATGTTTAACAATGCCACAATATCCAGTCACATTTGACTGAAGCTAGCATAATCTATGTTTAATAATGCAACAATATCCAGTCACACTTGACTTAACCAGCATGATCTCTGTTTAATATTGCCACAATATCTAGTCACATTTGACCTACTGTAAGTTTGGGTGATCTAAGTTTAATAATACCACAATATCAGAAGTTAGAAAGATCTTTGGTAAAAAATATATGATTTTTTAACAGTGTAACATACCAACACAAATGTTTCCATTCAATTCATATCCTGTCCCGCATGAACAGCTAAACCCACCATCATAGTTATTACATGTACTAGTTGGTCCACTACAAGGGCTTGTGTCACATTCATCTATGTCTGCATATATTAATAGTAATACTAACTTTAAATACAATGATATGTGATACATTTATATGACAGCAAGTATGATTTTCAGTTTTGGTCATTTTGCACATTTAAAATTATCATTCTTAAGTAACATAGCGAATGATCACAAATTTTGCACACAAATTACTTGTCCTGACCTACATAAAATTGTATTTAATCTTTTCAGTCCAGTCACTTCAAAAAACCTCAGTGGAATTAATGTCAACATAATTATACCGTTACATGTAGTTCCAGATAAGGAGAAACCAGCCCCACATGAGCACACAAAACTTCCAACAGTATTTTGGCATGAGCTACTTGGTCCAGAACATCCATTAGGGCATTCATCAGTGTCTGAAAAATAACATTTGTCTTCTTATCATGCAGGAAGGCATTTTTCTAAGAGTGTGTCCCTGTCATATAATCAAATTTTGATACACATACGATAAAATATGTTTACAACTGGAAGCAGGTTCAGTGACAGTTTGAATCAGATTAAGATGTGTGCTTCATTTTCAACCAGAGTGTTCAAAAATGTATGGAGAAATAAACAAAATTGAAATTACATGTATTAATTTCTATTTTTGTTAGTGGAGAATAAATTCTTAAATTTCTAAAAAATAAGTTTGAAAAATTGTCTTTGTATTAGAGGCAGCTATTTTTCCTTCATTGAACGACTTCGTATTTTCTTTTTTTTACAGTTTTACAAAAAAAAAAAAAACAAACAAAAAAAAAAAAAAAAAAAAAAAAAAAACAACTTTTAATAAATATGTGAAATTTTACACAATTACGCCAGTGGAAATTTTCTTTATTAAAAGCTAAAGAAATTTTAGACATTGCTTTCCTTAGTGGTGAGTTATTTGCCCTTGTAACATGCAAATAAAAGCAGAAAACTCACAAATGAGATAGGCGGTCCCCAAGTTCTGTTTTCTCCTCATGTTTCTATTATGATAATTATCATGTTCCCAGATCATGCTTAGTTGAAATAAATCCTATGATTTATTTACATTTTAAAAGTAACATACCAACACAAATGTTTCCATTCAATTCATATCCTGTCCCGCATGAACAGCTAAACCCACCATCATAGTTATTACATGTACTAGTTGGTCCACTACAAGGGCTTGTGTCACATTCATCTATGTCTGCATATATTAATAGTAATACTTACTTTAAATACAATGATATGTGATACATTTATATGACAGCAAGTATGATTTTCAGTTTTGGTCATTTTGCACATTTAAAATTATCATTCTTAAGTAACATAGCGAATGATCACAAATTTTGCACACAAATTACTTGTCCTGACCTACATAAAATTGTATTTAATCTTTTCAGTCCAGTCACTTCAAAAAAACCTCAGTGGAATTAATGTCAACATAATTATACCGTTACATGTAGTTCCAGATAAGGAGAAACCAGCCCCACATGAGCACACAAAACTTCCAACAGTATTTTGGCATGAGCTACTTGGTCCAGAACATCCATTAGGGCATTCATCAGTGTCTGAAAAATAACATTTGTCTTCTTATCATGCAGGAAGGCATTTTTCTAAGAGTGTGTCCCTGTCATATAATCAAATTTTGATACACATACGATAAAATATGTTTACAACTGGAAGCAGGTTCAGTGACAGTTTGAATCAGATTAAGATGTGTGCTTCATTTTCAACCAGAGTGTTCAAAAATGTATGGAGAAATAAACAAAATTGAAATTACATGTATTAATTTCTATTTTTGTTAGTGGAGAATAAATTCTTAAATTTCTAAAAAATAAGTTTGAAAAATTGTCTTTGTATTAGAGGCAGCTATTGTTCTTTTATTGAAAGACTTCGTATTTTCTTTTTTTACAGTTTTACCAAAAAAATAACAAAAAAACTGCTTTGAATAAATATTTGAAATTTTACACAATTACTCCAATGGAAATCTTCTTCATTTAAAGCTGAAGAAATTTTAGACATTGCTTTCCTTAGTGGTGAGTTATTTGCCCTTGTAACATGCAAATAAAAGCAGAAAACTCACAAATGAGATAGGCGGTCCCCAAGTTCTGTTTTCTCCACATGTTTCTATTATGATAATTATCATGTTCCCAGATCATGCTTAGTTGAAATAAATCCTATGATTTATTGACATTTTAAAAGTAACATACCAACACAAACGTTTCCATTCAATTCATATCCTGTCCCGCATGAACAGCTAAACCCACCATCATAGTTATTACATGTACTAGTTGGTCCACTACAAGGGCTTGTGTCACATTCATCTATGTCTGCATTTATTAAATTATAAAAAATGAAATACATGTACTATAAATACATTGTTAGGGTGAGAGCAACACAAGAATGTACAATAAAAACTATATTTCATTTGATAACAAGTTCAAGTACGTATATAAGGAATACTAGCATCTACAAAAGATTGTGATAGCTTTATTTTACAATTTGTATACCACTTTTAGTTGACAGTTGCCATATGCTTGAGTATGTGGATCTGCATCAGATTTTTGTGATAAATGAATTAGAATTAAAAATCAAACACTGCAATTTCTTTTGTTAAATGAACCCAGAATTTCAACAAACATGAAAATATCACCTTCATTGAAATCACATCTTACAATAATTACTTTCTGATGAAAACAAACACGCTGTCTTGTTGTTGTAGAAACAAAAAAATGCATTTAACCTGAATTAAAGTTGAATATTCAAGTACTTCCACGCAAACAAATATTTCACTCTATCAAATCTTACTACATGTACATTTAATTTTTATCTCTTTTAAGTAACAATTTTTTTTTTCATTTAAAAGAAAGCACAAGAGAAATTTTGATATTGTTATAATTAGGTAAATGGAGATCACATGTTTCACATTCATATAAATGATTCTTTCATCAAGTACAAATTAGAAAATTTGTTTCATGAAACATGAAACTCAATTGGAATGGCTTTGTCTATCCATATGATAACCAAATAATCATTACAGTAGTATATTCATATCCAGCAAATAGTCAAACAATAAAATGACATGACTTATACAAATTAAAATATTGTACCATACGCTATACAAACAAACACACAATTTGGGTGGGTGAGAAGTGTAAATTAGAACCTCAACATGTGATCTAGGGGTGAAAAAGACAAAAAAGTTTACAGCCAATGATATAAACGACCAATACTCAGAATCGGTTTATTGTCTTCATACTCCATAATTAAAAAGAGTAATGAAGGTCAAATTCATTCAACCTTATAATTAAATTATTTTAGTTCAACAAAATAATATGCCAATTTAAGGCAATTAACCTTTTACCCCTTGAGCATATTGTGAAAAAAATGGCCGTTTTCATTGAAAATCCTCCTGTTACAAGTTCCAACTGCTATAAAACTATGAAAAATACTTCAATACTGATGAAACTTGGCACGTTTGTGGACTGAACCATAACCTCTGTAACAACATGCTCAAGTTTAAATTTCCTGATACCATGGCAATTAGGGCACATCTCAAAATTGTGAAAAATCACTATTTTGCATTGCTTTTTTTCCCATCAAAACTGATTTCAAAGTGCTGCAACTTCTCAATGCAATGTGATAGAGTAAAAGGCTCTTCAGCATTGGCTACACGTCACCTTAAGATCGAGCTGAGGCCATTTTTAGACTGTCACATGTCCAAAATTTTCTTGGCAATGAGGGGGACTACCGCCCCCATCAAACCCCCCAAATGAAAAACAGTGTTTGGGCCCTAAATATTAAAAAGGGCATTGTTTCACTTCTTGAAGCCTCAAAAGTGGGAGGGGGGTGGGTGGCAAAAAGCCATCGAAACACGCTTATATCAGGGAAAAGGTTAAAGAAGATATATAAAACATATCCTGTGGGTTGGAAAGGCATCAGTTAAATATACTTTAACTAACACTATACTATGATGTTGATTATTCTGGGTAATCTGAAACTACTGAATAAATACCATAACTCCGACATTAACAATTATGACATTCTTTAAGACTCATCACACTTAATAATCTATATAACTGACGAAAGTTGGTGAAAATATCAAAACATTCCCGGAAGTGGTAAACCTTCTCTGACTGTGCTTTTCAGTGAATTAACAAAAAAAGTGACATAATGAAGGAGTTCAACATATCAGTGGCATATAAATTTTGAGAGTTTTGTTACTAAGCAAGAACAAGACGAAGTCAAACAAAGTCTTTACCGATGCATGCACAGTTATCAGAGTCAAGTGTATATGTGACCTCATCACAGCTGCATGTAAAACTACCCTGAGTGTTAGTGCACAAGCTTGTTGTACCGCTACAGCAGTCGGTTCCAATAGCGCACTCATCAATATCTAAAATAAGTAAATGAATTTGAGTATATTTGTATAATGCCACAGGGTAGAATAATCACCAACTTGTGGAGTAGATTCGTTTCTATATACGGAGAAAAAGTCTAAAAACATAAATACATAACTATAGTACAAGTTCGTTAAAAAATCCATAAAATACAAAAATTTATAGATGTAAATAAAAAGAATATGTCAAGTAATTGAATGAATTGAAGAATGAAAATAACTTAATAATACGATATTTCCTATTAAAAAAATCAATTAAATAAACAAATAGAAATTAAATAAGTATAATAAGTGTATCTATACTCATGTGAGAATAAAGACGAAGTGATCTGGAGAAAGGGTAGTTTGCGGGAATTTGGAAGAAAGGAAATATGAAAACCAAATGTAAACTTTTCTCACAAATCCTTTCATATAATGTACATACAATTGGACATACAAAACAGTTCACAAAATTGTACGAGACATTTGTCACAGACGTATCCTGAACAGTTTGAACAGTTTATTGAAAATCCTGACATCAGTCACATATACAATAATATACATATAATATGACATGTCATAAAGAGATATCCACAAAATATACTAATGTACTACATGGCAAACAATAATCAACTAGAAATGTGTCCATAGGACACGGATGCCCCCACACGCCACTGTTCTGTCAATCTTATGACTCTAGGTCAAATATTTTTTGGACTACATGTCCCACAAGTTGAAAACTCAAAATCAACAAAGGGCCATAATTCTGTTAAATTTGGTCGCAGCAAAAATTCCTTCCTTTACTACCATCTACACATTAAGGGTGTTAATCCCTGGACGTTTAAGCAAAATCTGCCATCAGGTTTAAGAGGAGTTGCGTTCACAAAATTTCTACATAGTATATAGTGAAAAAATCAACAAAGGGCCATAATTCTGTAAAATTCGGTCACAGCAAAAATTCCTTCCTTTACTACCATCTACACATTAAGGTTGTTCATCTCTGTAAGTTTAAGCAAAATCTGTCATCCAGTTTAAGAGGAGTTGCGTTCACAAAATTCCTACATAGTATATAGTGAAAAAATCATCAAAGGGCCATAATTCTGTTAAATTTGGTCGCAGCAAAAATTCCTTTCTTTACTACCATCTACACATTAAGGTTGTTCATCTCTGTAAGTTTAAGCAAAATCTGCCATCCGGTTTAAGAGGAGTTGCGTTCACAAAATTTCTACATAGTATCTAGGGAAAAAATCAACAAAGGGCCATAATTCTGTTAAATTTGGTCACAGCAAAAATTCCTTCCTTTACTACCATCTACACATTAAGGTTGTTCATCCCTGTAAGTTTAAGCAAAATCTGCCATCCGGTTTTAGAGGAGTTGCGTTCACAAGATTTCGGGACGTACGGACTGATGGACAAACGGACAAGTGCAACGCTATATGCTCCCACATTGTGGGGGCATAAAAATGAAAGTGTTAACATTATGAAAATAAGCTTAGTGATCAGTTACTTAAATGCTGATATATTTTTATGAGAGAATACTGCAAGTTTTAACAATATACTCCTATCTGTGCAATTCATTAACATAGAAAACTTGACTGAATTAACATTAGTACTTTACTCTCTGGTAATATATTTTTTCTATCAGTAATAAAGAATTGACAATTAAATAAGTAATGATATTCATCACCAAGCAAGCTAGAATTGCAAAAGTAATACACACTCTTAATTCTCTTGGTATATTGCGAGATCTACCAGACCCAATAGGCAATTTATGGTTCATACATCTAAAGCGCAATAGTACCAAAGGTAAATGAGATGGTAAAATATCTAGAAACTTTTCAAGTCTGAATTCACTTTTGTACTTTCTATAATTCAGACATTTACTGGATTCTGACATTTCACTATGCCAATTTTGAATGAACTGATATTTCAGTCTATTTTTAACAATTTTCTTAAAGTGGAAACATTATTAATCCAAAAATTTGATAAACCCAGTGAATTTAGTAATTTACAAACACTATTCATCAATGGGAGTTTCAACACATTTCTACAATACAAAGAGTGTGATATATCATACAAGATATGGCTTATTGATTCTTGTTTACTACTTAAAATCTTATTCCAAAAGCACAAAACTCTACTTTTTATATGAATAGATAAAGGTAATATCCCTAAATCTCCATAAAGCATACAATTTGGAGTAGTTTGTTTCAAATTTAATATGAGTGCATATAATTTTAATTGAAATCTATCTATTATATTCACATATTGGTAAAATAATCCCTTTACTCAAAACTTCAGGAAAAATTCCAGAATCTAAAATGATATTAATATCCTTAAATTTCTGCTAACAAGCTAACTTTACAGAAACATCCAATACAATACTAGAAAAGCATTGATGCAAAGCATCAAAGGTGACACCAAAAAGAATTTGATCCAAGTTTTGCACCTAAATACTTAACAAAAGATGTGTTTGATATAGCAGTACCATTACATGTGACCTGGAGGCTAGGACCCTGTTAAAGCCAAAAGAATAGACTCTGTCTTGCAAAGATGCAAAGATAATTTATAGTCAATTAACCAATCTTATAAGACTCATGCCATAAGAGAGAATTTCATCAGATTTATTTAACCAGATACAAGGATACCTGAGTCATCAGCATATAATAAAAGCTTACTGCTTAGGGTTGCAGACATGTCATTGACATATATTAGACATAAAAGAGGACCTAAAATGAACCTCAGGGGGACACCATAGGTACTCGGAGTAGTAGTAGAATGAGTACCAGCCACATCCACCAGCTGCTGTCTATCATAGATAAGATTTGAACCATTTAAGAATGTCATTTCCTATGGCAGATGCTTGAAGTTTCATGAAGAACATAAAGAACTTCTTCATGTGCAGTATAGTGTGATCAACTGTATCATATGCCTTTTGTAGATCTAAAAGTATCATGCAATACTGCCTTTGTCTATTTCAAATTTTCTACAATCTGTTACATGTGTCAGTTGAAAAACCACTTCTAAACTCTGACTGAAACTGCCGGACCATGACTCGAACCCATGACTGTCAGAAGACTAACTGAGCTATCAGGCAGGCTACACATTTCCTCTTTAATAATGAAACAGTTATAAACCACAACATATTTCCCACCATATTGATTTTTGTCCTTGAATATCTGATGTTTACAAAGCATAGTGAATTAAACTCATGGTTATATGCAGTCATAGGATGAGAGAAACTTCAGCTTGACCAGAACTCGAACCTGTGACCCACAGAATAATGTACCGTAGCTGTAGTGATTGAGCTATCTGGCCGCTTACACATTTTCTCCCCTAAATAGTGAACAGTTCTAAACCGTGACAGATACTTTTAGAATTTTAAATTAACAAGAAGATTAATTCTTAATTAAACAAATAAGAAAAAAATACTTACATACTCATAGTCTTAATCAAAATAACAATTTATATATTGTATCATTATTTTTACTAAAAAGGGCTTAGAAAGTTATTGATTTTGCTATTATTTACAACAGGTCAATTCGAAAGTAAACATAACTGTACTAATACATGTACAATATCTATTTTTTGTACAGATAAAAAATTAACATTTTTTATATGATCATGATGATAGACTGATTTGTATTTTGCATCAGGGGCATCAGGCGAAAACATGAAAATGCAAGAAACAAAGCACTTTGTGGTCTCCCTCCATTACAAATAGATAAGACAGAGTTGTCCTTTTCAAACTATGCACATGTTAGAAAAAAATTAGAATAACTATTCAGAATATCTAGCTACTAGAAGTAAAGGCTTCATTTTAACAGGGTCTTTCAAATAGAATGATCTGGAGTCGGACTTTATTTTACGAAAAACATGTCTCGGCTGAGTCATATCATTAGGTTATCTATCTGGCATAGTACATCACCATTCAAAAATCAAATCATAAAATGATGTTTCAAGGTGTCTATAGCTCATATCTAAAGATAGGTCTCTGGGTTTCATAAGCTTTTTTTAAATCATAATTATATTGTACAAATGACAAAATGGAAGTAGATTTTACAGAGAAAACATGCTATTTAACGGTATCATGTAAAGATGTAATAATATTTCACGATAATATTTACAGATATTTGATGTATATATTATAATATGGTGCATTTTCAAAATGGCGCTATTTGTCAAACTGGTTAATCTATATTTTTCAACAGACCATGGCTTTAAAAAATTTTTTTCTGAAATATTTTCTTTTTTTTCACAAGTTAATTTTTTTTAAGAACATACTGCAGTTAGAAATTTAATTTTTTGCTCTAAAATGTATTTGATTTTAGACCCTTTTTGGACATTTACAAAAATGTAGCAAAAATACCTAGTTATACCGAGACATGTTTAATTGAAGCCAGGAATGTTTACATATCGCGTTTCTAGACCATTTTTTTTTTTTGAAGGACCCTGATTTTAATGATTTTAATGATAAACACAAAAGAGAAATGTATTTTGTTACGTCAACTTATTATTAACCCATTATAATTATACAATTTTATTATATCGGACCTATTTTTCATTTATAGTTTATATTTATTGCAAGATTTAGTTTAAACATAAACAATGAAAAAAAAAGAAAAAGAAATTAGGAATGCAACCTTAATAAGACAATTTTCAATGAGTACTTAGCAAAAAAACAGGGCAAAAATAAGTATTTTTTATTTA